>NC_056435.1:46904291-47014291 GCF_018296145.1 Oncorhynchus tshawytscha | reverse complement strand
CCTCTATGCCAAGAAAAGAGACATCCAAACGCCCAACCAGCAGAGTAGCCTAGGCCTGTAATTTAACTATTTATCGCAACTGTTTCACTCCATTATTGAGAGGGGGGCTATAAGAAAGACGAAACGGAGAGCATCCGACATCGTGGAGAGTCTGGAGACAGATCTGAAGAGGAGGGGCAGAGTGGAGATCTATTGAGGAGAGAAACGCAACTGGATAGAGGAGTCCGTACGGAATCAGACGAGGGTAGCAGCAGCACACCATAACCAGTGCGTCTACACATGAGGGCCCACATGCCAGTGGCACACAGAATTCAATAACTCCAAATTGCCTAATTTAGCATTGACTGGATAGGACACTGAATGAGAGCAATATGGACTGGAATAAATTATATACTCAAATATGAACACAATATAGTCAATTAGTCTAGACTTCATGCCAATCCCATTGATTTGGATATAATCTGGCTCTTGCGCTTTCAGTGTTGTGGCATACGTCTATGAATGAACAGGGTAGCATCGTTAAACCCCAGCCAAAATGGAGGTCATTCAGAAAACTGTTCATGTTGCCCATGTCAGGACAATAATCGATTAATTTATACGTGGATTTCCTCTCCCAGCAATTGTCTTTACGGGTTATCACTTGATAAACCCCACAGCACATGTAAAACCGTTGAAGAAAGTCAAATGCGCACCTTCTTGGCCTATATGTTATAAACTGGTAATAACTCTTCCACTGTATGGTCTATCAGTATGACTTTGTATTGTAGCCCATGCACTGTTTACACACGCGCGTGCCTTGTCCCCGGCATGCGGGCCAAAGCCTTTACTAAAATACTGCAGTATTGAGGATGCTTCTATGACAGAGGCACAAGTCAATTTGAAAACATGCACTGCTCCTATAAATTCTAGGCTATGTCATTAATGTAACTGTGTTGCTCCAAAACAATCTCAGCTCCACCATTCGAAGTAAATGGTATAAATTGTTATAGATTGTCTTGATAATGTTTTTTGGTAAGCTCCCCAGAAACCATTGACGACCGTATTGTATAGCACCACACCCGAAAAGGCTGCCTAGGTGAGCCATAAGGCTCCCAACATTAACACGGAAGGGTTATAACACCATCGTGGACATTTGTTATCCACCTCCATTTGGGGATGGTGGCTGTAAAGAGATGAGGAGGGGGTGCCGCGGTCCCCCTTCAACTGCCAAACCTGAGGCATGCCTATCTCAAGCAATATAGCCTCAAAATTGCAAGGGGAGGGGGGATGGAGTGGAGGTGGTGTGCATGAGGTAACACTATCACAGTTACAGTTAAATTGTCTTACAAAGGATTAGGGTATCGAGAATAGAAGTTGACTCAAAGCTCATACCGCTACCTTGTATGCCTGCATGTATGTCGATGTCAGCGCTAACACGCACTGAAGTTTGACGTGCTCCCACTTCCCCATCCCACCGTATGCGTATGTTTCACATTTTGACACATAGAATGTCATTCCGTTCAGAGGCAGGCCAACACCCCGATTTACCTGCGTAACACTCTCCACCACTTTTCGCAGTATAAGCTTATATTTTTCAGCTAAGAATGTCATCCCTACATGTAATTGAGGTTTTCCATGCATATTTGCACAAGCTTTGGCAAGGAGCGCTATCCACAATAGTCAGAATAAAGGATTCTGAGAGGGGGACCGCTCTGCGGCATTGGGGATGCAGGTTGTAGACAGGGAAGTAGCATGATCCATCCTCCGCCAAAACCCCGCCGGACAAGACAACATAATATCTACTTACTTTTCCCGCATTAACAGAAATCCAGACAGCCGGCACTGAACTGCAGATGTCCAAAAGATTCGGGAGAAACTGCGGCTGACGCCATATTGTTGCTGCTATCTCCCTTCCCAGTGCGTGCGGGTACCCTGCATAATTGATGACTCTCAGCAAATTGTTAGGGAGTGTCGGTAAATGCCTTTGGTTTGAAAACGGCCCAGTTACTGCAGTATCGCAAGCAACATGATTGCACAAAATAGAACAAAGTTATTCAACTAATAGTCAAGAAAACTATCATATAATGTGTTATCCAAAAGTTAAAATGGTTGATATCTGGGTTTGTTTTAGTGGATGACAAAACTGTTTTTTTGTGACCAACTTTTTATTATTATTTGTTGTTGTTTTTGTGAGTTAAGATCCCAGACAGGCAATAATATTCAAAAAGTACATATATATAGAAACGAAACACATTTGTCCAGTCTGTCCCATCTCCCCTCTCCCTCCCCCTTGTCAGTAGGTGTGACCCATTCCTCATCTTATGTTTGTAAAATTGTTTGTTGGATCAAGGCATGAATAGAATCAGCCTGCATACATTGATATTCTATAGGCCTACATATATTCAAAATACAATTGATAAATTCAAACATGATTACATTACATTAACTCATAATAAATCAAATCAAAAAAAAAACAAGCATTTCGCTACACTCGCATTAACATCTGCTAACCATGTGTATGTGACAAATAAAATTTGATTTGATTTGATTTGATTTAATAAGCTTTTGACCATTTTGACTGCTCCGTTGAATGTACCTAATGTTGGTTCCTTTGTGCTGTTCACACGAGCTATGGAGAGCTCTAGTGAAAGAACTTCAAGGAAGTTTTGTTGCCATCGAGTTATACTGAGCTTATGTGGAGGATTCCATCTGGTCACTAACATTATTTTTTCCACAGTCAGTCCAGACAACCATACTCGTTCCTGGGGTACTGTGAGACTCAGTGAAGAGTCATCGTTCAACAATAATATATTGGGGAGGTAGGGCAACTATGTCCTTAAACTCAAGGTAGTGAAGTTACCATGGTTTTATCCTGAGAAACAAAATAATATAATTTATTAGTCTACCTTTGTTGAACAGTGTCCAAGTTCATAACCAGATGCCTATACTATCATATGGCTGAAATGGTGGCAACTGCCCAACTTTCCTTAGTCTATAATAACTAGCCATTCTGTTATCAACAGAGCAAATGTTATTAAATGAAACAATGAGAGTGAGGTGCTGTTGTATGCTAACTAATTGGAAGGGCAGGTAAAGCAGATGTCATATCTAAACCCAAGTTGTGCCAGTAAACAGTCGCACAGGAAACAACAATTCAGCACCATGGGCAGCTACCGCGCACCTCAACACTCAACAAATATCTACTAGATGATGTCAAAATGACAGAAGCCATCATTTTCAATGGAAGGAAAGAGGCTCGCAGTGAAATTAGCAAGTCAGATGAGCTTTGCGGTTGACCTCAGTGAACAGAGGGGCGAACAGAGCATAGCAAACAATTAGAGAAAGCTGAAATTATTGGCAATATGGCAGTACATTGACCAATCAAGGCTTGCTATAGCTTCCAGACTGTGCTGGATTGGCTGTTGATAAATTCCCTACTTAGCAGGCTGTGCGCTTCCTGCTCAAATCAAATAAAAAACATGGCAATGGCTGGCAAGTCAACGGTTGAGTTCCTGGCTGACTACATTGCAGACACATGCCAGATCTTACAACGTCTGGATAGGTATTTAACACCTCAGTAACCACATCATATGCTATAGCAATCTGATGCTCTACTGCACAGTCGATGACATGGCACGCAACCATTGATTGATGCAATGCATCACCTGCAGAGTAGTCGGGAAGGAACTCGACCAAGCTTTCATCCCTTCAATGGCTTTTGGTGAATTCCTGCCTGACTACATTGCAGAGTAGATGCATGCCAGATCTAACAACGCCTGGATAGTTATTTAACATATTCTGTAAGCTAAACACATGGTATGACATAGCAATCTGATGCCCGACTGCACAGATATGAATGACATAGTAATCTGATGCAGGACTGCACAGACAATGATGTGGCATGCTACCATTGGTTCATGCAATGCAACTGGCAATAGCGACAGTCAATGGTCGAGTTCCAGCCCGGGAGAGAGAGAGATGGTGTGATCAAAATACACTATATGACTGTTGAATTCCAGCCTGGGAGAGAGAGAGATGGCGTGATCAAAATACACCATATGACTGTTGAATTCCAGCCTGGGAGAGAGAGAGATGGTGTGATCAAAATACACCATATGACTGTTGAATTCCAGCCTGGGAGAGAGAGAGATGGTGTGATCAAAATACACCATATGACTGTTGAATTCCAGCCTGGGAGAGAGAGAGATGGTGTGATCAAAATACACCATATGACTGTTGAATTCCAGCCTGGGAGAGAGAGAGATGGTGTGATCAAAATACACCATATGACTGTTGAATTCCAGCCTGGGGAGAGAGAGATGGTGTGATCAAAATACACCATATGACTGTTGAATTCCAGCCTGGGAGAGAGAGAGATGGTGTGATCAAAATACACCATATGACTGTTGAATTCCAGCCTGGGGAGAGAGAGATGGTGTGATCGAAATACACCATATGACTGTTGAATTCCAGCCTGGGGAGAGAGAGATGGTGTGATCAAAATACACCATATGACTGTTGAATTCCAGCCTGGGGGAGAGAGAGATGGTGTGATCGAAATACACCATATGACTGTTGAATTCCAGCCTGGGAGAGAGAGAGATGGTGTGATCGAAATACACCATATGACTGTTGAATTCCAGCCTGGGAGAGAGAGAGATGGTGTGATCAAAATACACCATATGACTGTTGAATTCCAGCCTGGGAGAGAAAGAGATGGTGTGATCGAAATACACCATATGACTGTTGAATTCCAGCCTGGGAGAGAGAGAGATGGTGTGATCGAAATACACCATATGACTGTTGAATTCCAGCCTGGGAGAGAGAGAGATGGTGTGATCAAAATACACCATATGACTGTTGAATTCCAGCCTGGGGAGAGAGAGATGGTGTGATCAAAATACACCATATGACTGTTGAATTCCAGCCTGGGAGAGAGAGAGATGGTGTGATCAAAATACACCATATGACTGTTGAATTCCAGCCTGGGAGAGAGAGATGGTGTGATCGAAATACACCATATGACTGTTGAATTCCAGCCTGGGAGAGAGAGAGATGGTGTGATCGAAATACACCATATGACTGTTGAATTCCAGCCTGGGGAGAGAGAGATGGTGTGATCGAAATACACCATATGACTGTTGAATTCCAGCCTGGGAGAGAGAGAGATGGTGTGATCGAAATACACCATATGACTGTTGAATTCCAGCCTGGGAGAGAGAGAGATGGTGTGATCAAAATACACCATATGACTGTTGAATTCCAGCCCGGGAGAGAGAGAGATGGTGTGATCGAAATACACCATATGACTGTTGAATTCCAGCCTGGGGAGAGAGAGATGGTGTGATCAAAATACACCATATGACTGTTGAATTCCAGCCTGGGGGAGAGAGAGATGGTGTGATCAAAATACACCATATGACTGTTGAATTCCAGCCTGGGAGAGAGAGAGATGGTGTGATCAAAATACACCATATGACTGTTGAATTCCAGCCTGGGAGAGAGAGATGGTGTGATCCAAATACACCATATGACTGTTGAATTCCAGCCTGGGAGAGAGAGAGATGGTGTGATCAAAATACACCATATGACTGTTGAATTCCAGCCTGGGAGAGAGAGAGATGGTGTGATCGAAATACACCATATGACTGTTGAATTCCAGCCTGGGAGAGAGAGAGATGGTGTGATCAAAATACACCATATGACTGTTGAATTCCAGCCTGGGAGAGAGAGAGATGGTGTGATCAAAATACACCATATGACTGTTGAATTCCAGCCTGGGAGAGAGAGAGATGGTGTGATCAAAATACACCATATGACTGTTGAATTCCAGCCTGGGAGAGAGAGATGGTGTGATCCAAATACACCATATGACTGTTGAATTCCAGCCTGGGAGAGAAAGAGATGGTGTGATCAAAATACACCATATGACTGTTGAATTCCAGCCTGGGAGAGAGAGAGATGGTGTGATCGAAATACACAATATGACTGTTGAATTCCAGCCTGGGAGAGAGAGAGATGGTGTGATCGAAATACACAATATGACTGTTGAATTCCAGCCTGGGAGAGAGAGAGATGGTGTGATCAAAATACACCATATGACTGTTGAATTCCAGCCTGGGAGAGAGAGAGATGGTGTGATCGAAATACACCATATGACTGTTGAATTCCAGCCTGGGGAGAGAGAGATGGTGTGATCGAAATACACCATATGACTGTTGAATTCCAGCCTGGGGAGAGAGAGATGGTGTGATCGAAATACACCATATGACTGTTGAATTCCAGCCTGGGAGAGAGAGAGATGGTGTGATCAAAATACACCATATGACTGTTGAATTCCAGCCTGGGGAGAGAGAGATGGTGTGATCAAAATACACCATATGACTGTTGAATTCCAGCCTGGGAGAGAGAGAGATGGTGTGATCGAAATACACCATATGACTGTTGAATTCCAGCCTGGGGGAGAGAGAGATGGTGTGATCGAAATACACCATATGACTGTTGAATTCCAGCCTGGGAGAGAGAGAGATGGTGTGATCGAAATACACCATATGACTGTTGAATTCCAGCCTGGGAGAGAGAGAGATGGTGTGATCAAAATACACCATATGACTGTTGAATTCCAGCCTGGGGAGAGAGAGATGGTGTGATCAAAATACACCATATGACTGTTGAATTCCAGCCGGGAGAGAGAGAGATGGTGTGATCGAAATACACCATATGACTGTTGAATTCCAGCCTGGGGGAGAGAGAGATGGTGTGATCGAAATACACCATATGACTGTTGAATTCCAGCCTGGGGAGAGAGAGATGGTGTGATCAAAATACACCATATGACTGTTGAATTCCAGCCTGGGGAGAGAGAGATGGTGTGATCAAAATACACCATATGACTGTTGAATTCCAGCCTGGGGAGAGAGAGATGGTGTGATCGAAATACACCATATGACTGTTGAATTCCAGCCTGGGAGAGAGAGATGGTGTGATCAAAATACACCATATGACTGTTGAATTCCAGCCTGGGAGAGAGAGAGATGGTGTGATCGAAATACACCATATGACTGTTGAATTCCAGCCTGGGGAGAGAGAGATGGTGTGATCAAAATACACCATATGACTGTTGAATTCCAGCCTGGGAGAGAGAGAGATGGTGTGATCAAAATACACCATATGACTGTTGAATTCCAGCCTGGGAGAGAGAGAGATGGTGTGATCAAAATACACCATATGACTATTGAATTCCAGCCTGGGAGAGAGAGATGGTGTGATCAAAATACACCATATGACTGTTGAATTCCAGCCTGGGAGAGAGAGAGATGGTGTGATCGAAATACACCATATGACTGTTGAATTCCAGCCTGGGGAGAGAGAGATGGTGTGATCGAAATACACCATATGACTGTTGAATTCCAGCCTGGGAGAGAGAGAGATGGTGTGATCCAAATACACCATATGACTGTTGAATTCCAGCCTGGGGAGAGAGATGGTGTGATCCAAATACACCATATGACTGTTGAATTCCAGCCTGGGGAGAGAGAGATGGTGTGATCCAAATACACCATATGACTGTTGAATTCCAGCCTGGGAGAGAGAGAGATGGTGTGATCAAAATACACCATATGACTGTTGAATTCCAGCCTGGGGAGAGAGAGATGGTGTGATCCAAATACACCATATGACTGTTGAATTCCAGCCCGGGAGAGAGAGAGATGGTGTGATCCAAATACACCATATGACTGTTGAATTCCAGCCCGGGAGAGAGAGAGATGGTGTGATCCAAATACACCATATGACTGTTGAATTCCAGCCTGGGAGAGAAAGAGATGGTGTGATCAAAATACACAATATGACTGTTGAATTCCAGCCCGGGAGAGAAAGAGATGGTGTGATCAAAATACACAATATGACTGTTGAATTCCAGCCTGGGAGAGAAAGAGATGGTGTGATCCAAATACACCATATGACTGTTGAATTCCAGCCTGGGAGAGAGAGAGATGGTGTGATCAAAATACACCATATGACTGTTGAATTCCAGCCTGGGAGAGAGAGAGATGGTGTGATCAAAATACACCATATGACTGTTGAATTCCAGCCTGGGAGAGAGAGAGATGGTGTGATCAAAATACACCATATGACTGTTGAATTCCAGCCTGGGAGAGAAAGAGATGGTGTGATCAAAATACACAATATGACTGTTGAATTCCAGCCTGGGAGAGAAAGAGATGGTGTGATCAAAATACACAATATGACTGTTGAATTCCAGCCTGGGAGAGAAAGAGATGGTGTGATCAAAATACACCATATGACTGTTGAATTCCAGCCTGGGAGAGAGAGAGATGGTGTGATCAAAATACACCATATGACTGTTGAATTCCAGCCTGGGAGAGAGAGAGATGGTGTGATCAAAATACACCATATGACTGTTGAATTCCAGCCTGGGAGAGAAAGAGATGGTGTGATCAAAATACACCATATGACTGTTGAATTCCAGCCTGGGAGAGAGAGAGATGGTGTGATCCAAATACACCATATAAGTAGCCTGCTAATGTACCTTTCTGGATCTTGTGAACTGTCGTGAATAAACCCATAACTGATCCAAATGGTTGCATAATCAGGCCAAGGCTGTATGGTTATCCTTGTGTATAGCTCCATTCTTGTGCATTTCATTTTAATCCTCTTGTGTTAGTAATTTATTCTTATTTTTAAACTCTGCATTGTTGGGAAGGGTTCATAAGCAATTATTTCATGGTAAAGTCTACACAAATTGGATTCGGCGCATGTGATAACCACAATTTGATTCGACTTTATGTAGTTATTTCTGCTACTACTTCTGTTTTTCTATTATGGCTAATATCAATAGCCTATTATGCATGCCTGTCTCTCTTGGCGGAAAGTAAAGAAGAGACTGACTGCATCGCTTTTTGTTTTTAGAAGAAACATTCATGTGTTGTAAATTCAATTGTTTGCATAGTCAAACCCCACCAGCTGGGTGAAGTTTTAAATGCATGTAGTTCTGTCCTTAAGCTGTTCTTGTCTGTTAATGTTCTGTATTATGTCATGTTTCATGTGTTGTGTGGACCCCAGGAAGAGTAGCTGCTGCAATTGCCACAGCTAATGGGGATCCTAATAAAATACAAGAACATACACATGTTTTTTGCCTACATTACTGCAGTTTACAGCGCCCGACTTTTGCAGAGTGCAGCATGCAGGAACCCACAGTTCTGCCATTTCATAATCTGTAAACCTTTTTTTTCTTGCACTTTGACAGGTAAATATTTATAGCCCTAATATTTAGCTAATGAGTGGCCTAATATCTAGATAAGATTTAGCTTTTTCAGCTACACAACTCTAGCCTCTCTCTTCTAGCTATTCCTGTGATACGGACACAAGCTCGTCTATTCCTGTGATACGGACACAAGCTCGTCTATTCCTGTGATACGGACACAAGCTCGTCTATTCCTGTGATACGGACACAAGCTCGTCTATTCCTGTGATACGGACACAAGCTCGTCTATTCCTGTGATACGGACACAAGCTCGTCTATTCCTGTGATACGGACACAAGCTCGTCTATTCCTGTGATACGGACACAAGCTAGTCTATTCCTGTGATACGGACACAAACTCGTCTATTCCTGTGATACGGACACAAGCTCGTCTATTCCTGTGATACGGACACAAGCTCGTCTATTCCTGTGATACGGACACAAGCTCGTCTATTCCTGTGATACTGACACAAGCTCGTCTATTCCTGTGATACGGACACAAGCTCGTCTATTCCTGTGATACGGACACAAGCTCGTCTATTCCTGTGATACGGACACAAGCTCGTCTATTCCTGTGATACGGACACAAGCTCGTCTATTCCTGTGATACGGACACAAGCTCGTCTATTCCTGTGATACGGACACAAGCTCGTCTATTCCTGTGATACGGACACAAGCTCGTCTATTCCTGTGATACGGACACAAGCTCGTCTATTCCTGTGATACGGACACAAGCTCGTCTATTCCTGTGATACGGACACAAGCTCGTCTATTCCTGTGATACGGACACAAGCTCGTCTATTCCTGTGATACGGACACAAGCTCGTCTATTCCTGTGATACGGACACAAGCTCGTCTATTCCTGTGATACGGACACAAGCTCGTCTATTCCTGTGATACGGACACAAGCTCGTCTATTCCTGTGATACGGACACAAGCTCGTCTATTCCTGTGATACGGACACAAGCTCGTCTATTCCTGTGATACGGACACAAGCTCGTCTATTCCTGTGATACGGACACAAGCTCGTCTATTCCTGTGATACGGACACAAGCTCGTCTATTCCTGTGATACGGACACAAGCTCGTCTATTCCTGTGATACGGACACAAGCTCGTCTATTCCTCTTCTTGTGAAATCCCAGGAAACGCTATAAGCTACAAAAGCTTTAGGAGATTTATTTATATTTTTTATACTTGGCCTAATAGGCTTTTCATGGAGAGAAGCAGGCTTGCTCTTGCTAATTGCTGAATGAAAAAAAGGCCTAGGCTAAATGAACTGTCGGGGAAAGTTGCGGAGAGAGTGTATCACTGGCAAGTGATGATAACATTGTTGCACTGATTTAGCTTATTAAATGGTTACACATGACAGAGGGTGATGAGCACAGTGAAAAGGAAGATTACTTTACAGTTGGCACTATGCATTCGGGCAGGTAGCATTCTCCTGGCATCCGCCAAACCCAGATTTGTCCTTCGGACTACCAGATGGGTAAACATGATTCATCACTCCAGAGAACGCGTTTCCACTGCTCCAGAGTCCAATGGTGGCAAACGTCACACAACTCCAGCCGATGCTTGGCATTGCACATGGTGATCTTAGGCTTGTGTGCGGTTGCTCAGCCATGGAAACCAATTTCATGAAGCTCCTGACAGGTGCTGAAGTTGCTTCCAGAGACAGTTTGGAACTCTGTAGTGAGAATTGCAACAGAGGACAGACAACGTGCCGCAGTACTTGAGAGTCCCGTTCCTTGAGCTTTTTGGGCCTACCACTTTGCAGCTGAGCCGTTGTTGTTCCTAGACGTTTCCACTTCACAATAGCAGCACTTACAGTTGACCTGTACAGCTCTAGCAGGGCAGAAATTTGACAAACTGACTTGTTGTAAAGGTGGCATCCTATGACCGTGCCACGTTGAAAGTCACTGAACTCTTCAGTAAGGCCATTCTTCTGTCAATGTTTGTCTATGGAGATTGCATGGCTCGATTTGAAACACCTGTCAGCAACGGTGTTGCTGAAATAACATAATCCACTAATTTGAAGGGATGTCCACATACTTGTGTATCGTGTATAAGGGCTGCATGATGTGACTATAGGCTATTGATGATTGAGAAAGTGGCAAAAAAAAGCTTGCACTCTGTTCCTTACCTCAGGCTGTACACGCTGTACTCTCTTCAAGTGATCATACTGTATTTTCACCCTCAGACTATTCTCAGTTGAATCTTGTCTTTGCTAATATGTCAAATTAGGGGCAAGACAAAAAATACATCATCCATATGCACTGGAATGGGGAATGGAGGCCACTTTCCTGCTGGTAGGGTAACATGGGGTAAGACACCCCTCCTAAGATCAATGTCTCATTGCATACACAAAAAATATCATTTTGGAGAAAAAATATTGTGTGTGATGATGATGCCCATGCTTAGAGAAACAAACTATAAAGGAAAATAAATGGCCAAGGTTGACAGATTTCGCCGGCCTTCTAGCTGCTGCCAAACTTGCTGCTGGCAATCATCCTTTACTCTTCAAACCCGAACTTGTCTCCTCATCATTATTATTATTTTTGGTCACCTGTGAGAGTGAATATGATTACAAGTAATGTCTTCTGTTTTTTATTTTTATAAATGAGAGCCAGAACTGAATCTTAAATTATATCTAAATAAGTTCTGTGGTACTAAAGAGTCTGGATTCCATCGAAGGTCACCATTTGTTTTATTTATTTAAGTAGGTAAGTCAGTTAAGAACAAATTCTTATTTTCAATGACAGCCTAGAAACAATGGGTTAACTGCCTTGATCAGCAGCGTAACAACATATTTCTACAATGTAAACTCAGGGATTTGCACTTTGGTTTTCATCCCGCTTTTATATATGTTGCTTTAATAAATTCAGTAGTTCTAAACCTGCAACTGCCTCCTGTCTACTCCTCTCTACACTTGTGACAGAATGACCGACCCAAGAGAACAGGAAGCAGCAGGACATGCCGACCTCTCCACTATAGGAGCTTTGCTCTTAAACAACGACTCGTGCCTGGAGCACTGCCATGGACGAGGTGCTCTGAACTGTATGCCAGCTGCAGGCTACACCACCACCTTACCAACTTCCCACAGTCGTTCCATCCACCCCACCACCATCTACATTACCCGGTCCGATCAGCAACGTCCACCTGCCCCTCCCGGAGCAGTTTGATGGCACCTCAGCTCACTGTAGGGGGTTTCACCTACAGTGTGACCTCCACCTTGCCCGTCATGCCGGGACGGCCTCCGAGAGGGACAAGGTGGCCTTGGTGATCTCGATGGTGACAGGCCAGGCTCTGGAGTGGGTGTACACTGTCTGGGAAAGGGATGGTCCAGAAATGCAGTCCTATGAGCGCTTCACCCAACTCTTCCGTGCCAGGCGGCCGCCCAGACAGAGCTGGTCTGTCGCGATGAGGACCTCACGCTGGACCAGCTCATTGCCATGGCCATCCGCCTGGATAATCTCCTGTTTGCCCCTCAACGCCCATCCCGGGGGTCTCTCCCAGGAACCTCCAGCGAGACTGAGCCCATGGAGGTGGGCACGATGCACCTTCCCTCTGAGGAACGTCAATGCCGCCGTCAACAGGGTCTCTGCTCCTACTGCGGGGAGTCGGACAACCCCTGGAACACCTGTCACAGAAGGAGAACCAGGTGAGGAAGGGACAGGCAGAGGAGCGCACCTGCACCTTCCCAGATAGGTGTGGATGTGCCTTGCTCCTCTCTGCCACCTCAGTGGAAAATCCAGGCTACCCACGCCCCTATCTCGTGCCATGTGCCTGCCCCCTCATTGCCCATGGGACTGCACTATCGACCTACTACCTGGTTTTACCATCTAGGGGGGGCACATCCACCCTCTTTCACATGCAGAGACCGAAGCCATGGAGGTCTATGTCCAGGAGGCGCTGGCCCAAGGATTTCTCTGTCTGTCCACCTCTTCGGCCTCCTCCAGGTTCTTTTTCATGAAGAAGAAAGACAGAGGTCTCTGCCCATGTATCGATTACCGGACACTGAATAAGGCAATTGTTAAATTAAGATATCCCCTGCCTATCATACCCACTGTGATCGAACAGATACACAGTGCTCAGTACTTTACCAAATTGTATTTACGCAGTGCCTACAACTTGGTACGCATTAGAGAGGGGGATGAATGGAAGACCGCCTTCAGCACCGGGCACTACGAATACAGGGTGATGCACTATGGCCTGACAAATGCACCCTCTGTGTTTCAATCCTTCATTAATGAGGTGTTTAGAGACATGTTGGGTCACTGTGTAGTGGTGTACATAGACAACATCTTGGTGTACTTCACTACAAGCGAGCAACATGTCTCATGTCAGATCCGTTTTGGAGAGGCTATATGGGACCACTCCTTGTCTGGGCACACATAGCACCTGTGTCGGGGCGCTCGGGTATAGCCCGTACTATTGATTGTCTCTCTGCCAAGTGCTGGTGTCCCACCTTGGCCGAGAACGTTCGGGTTTACGTCTCTTCCTGCTCCACCTGCGCACAGAGCAAGACATCGAGACACCTCCCCTCTGGCAAACTCCACCCAATGCCGGTTCCACAATTACCCTGGTCCCATCTCTCCATGGACTTTGTCAAAGACCTTCCCCCCTCGGAGGGGCACACCACCATCCTGGTCGTTGTGGACCGGTTTTCCAGCCTGTTGTTTGATTCCTCTGCCTGGTCTCCCTATGGCCATGCAGACTGCGGCGGCTCTCTTCTCTCACATCTTCAGGCACTATGGGATCCCGGAGGACGTCGAAACTGAACGTGGTCCT
The DNA here is from genome assembly GCF_018296145.1 of Oncorhynchus tshawytscha. Lineage (NCBI taxonomy): Eukaryota > Metazoa > Chordata > Actinopteri > Salmoniformes > Salmonidae > Oncorhynchus > Oncorhynchus tshawytscha. Next base: position 47,000,259 of record NC_056435.1, on the reverse strand, counting down.
CAGTTCACCTCCCATGTCTGGAAGGCCTTCAGGGAATGACTGGGGGTCCCGGTCAGCCTCACCTCCAGGTACCGTCTCCAATCAAATGGGCAGGTGGAATGGGTAAATCAGGAACTGGATATGTACCTTCGTACTTACTGTCAGGATCGGCCGGGGGAGTGGGCTGTGTTTTCGTCACTCCTCCACTAACCTCACACCCTTTCAGTGTGTTCTAGGCTATCAGCCGGCCCTGGCACCCTGGCACCAGAGTCAGATCGAGGCTCCTGCGATTGAAGATTGGTTCCAGCGTGCCGAGGAGGTATGGAGCACAGCACACACCCATCTCCAGCGCGTCGTCCTCCGGCAGAAGGCGCAGGCCGATCGTCACCGCAGTGTGGCCCCGGTCTTTCAGGATCTGGCTTTCTACGAAGGATCTGCCCCTCCGTCTGCCCTTCCCGGAAGTTGAGCCCGCGGTTTGTGGGGCCTTTTAAAGTCCTGAGGAGAGCCAGTGAGGTGACGTACAGATTATAGTTCCCCGTCAATTAATGTATCTCACCCTCATTTCATGCATCTCTCCTCAGGGCTGTGGCAGCTGGTCCCTTGGCTAGTGCTGGACCCCACAACGCACCTCCCACTCCTTTGGATGACGAGGGGGCCCCGGCATACTCCGTCCGCAGCCTGTTGGACTCACAGCATTGTGTGGGGTCTCTCCAGTCAACTGGAAGGGGTACGGTCCCAAAGAGCGATGGTGGGTTCCGGCGCGGGACGTCCTGGACCGTTCTCTCATTCGGGACTTCCACAGGTGTCATCCCGACAGACCCACACCGCGTCTCTGGGGTCGTCCCCAAGGTCGGCGTCGCCGGCCTTCTAGCTGCTGCTGAACTTGCTGCTGGCAAGCGCCCTTCACTCATTAACCCCAGACTTGTCTCATCATCATTACACACACCCGGTTCCAATTCTATCACTGTATATACTCCCTCTGTCATTTGTCTTTGTCGGTCATTGTAAATGTTGCTTGTTTTCCTGAGAGGAATCTCTCCTACTATTTCCAGAGTACTTTATTATTTTGCACTTTGGTTTTCATCCCGCTTTTATATATGTTACTTTAATAAATGTAGTAGCTCTAAACCTGCAACTGCCTAACCCTATTTTGTACCTCACCTGCACTTATTCTCTTCTTTTAACTTCTCCTTCACTCTATTATGTGTAGTTAAACTAAACTCATTATCATTTGAATAAGGCAAGACTTTAAATCCCAGCAGTCTTTAAAATGAAATTCAAGAGCAAACAGTTTAAGAGTGTGTAATATTTATGTTTTTTTTTTTACAAATTCATTGGAATGTAACTGATTAAATATTGATTAAACACACACACACACACACACACACACACACACACACACACACACACACACACACACACACACACACACACACACACACACACACACACACACACACACACACACATGGCTCACGTCAGACTGTTTGTATGTGTGTGGGATACGGATGGATAATTCTGGGTGCCGCTTTGTAAAACTTGTCTATGCCTGCCAACCGCCTTTCTTTTTTAATGCGTTTTGGATTCCCATCCTCTCCGCCAAGTCAAAGGCAAGTGTTTGGACATCCCATGATGTACAGTTAAGTCCAAAAAGGTTTCTTTCCCTTTTGGGGGGATATGACTCACCAGTCACATTTGAAAGAGCCAGTGAAGATTGGCCAAATGGCTGTCGCCTGGGGTTTTGACCTGCTTGTCTTGGTGGCGCCTCAGGGTTTTGGGTGTGGCACATTAAAGGCACGGGCAGCTGCCTTAATGCCCTGCCCATTTTCAATAGCATTCAGGGCACAACGAAGCGCCTCTTCGCCATAGCCACCAGAATCAGATATTTTCTTGTGAACTAATCTGAAAACATATTTTTTTAGTATCTTAGGAACGGTGGGTAACTGGCCTCTAACCCTAACCCTAACTCCTATTCTGACTCTAATCTAACCCTAACTCCTATTCTGACTCTAATCTAACCCTAACTCCTATTCTGACTCTAATCTAACCCTAACTCCTATTCTGACTCTAATCTAACCCTAACCCCTATTTTGACCCTAACCCCTATCCTAATCCTAATCCTGACCCCTAATTCTAGCTCTGACCCCAAATCCTAAACCTGTTAACTGGCTAGCTAGCTATGCTAGCAGACATAATCTTATGCTAACTAGCTGACTAGAATTTATTTCACCTCAGACCTTTTGCTAGTGAAGTTGCTAGTTAGCTAACTGGGCTAGCCACTGCCTAAATTACATCAGGTCGCTAATGGCCTGGTACTCAGGGCTGTATTGTCCCTCTAACAACTCTGACATCAATGCAAATACAATCACATCAAACACTACTCATCAAAACAGTGTGCTTTTAAAACTCATCTCACTGTGATTGATAAATTTGAAGAAATAAATTCAACAACAGGTTGAAGCTGACTGGAAAACATGGTGGTTATGGATGTTGTTTCAAAGCCTAACACAACCAAATGGACAGCGCATTCTAAGGTGATGATGAATTCAAAACAACCATATGCATATTAGAGTTTATGAATAAGCATAGGCCTATATAGGAGCCCAAGCCCCAAAAATAAATGTGAAATAAAATTATGATTGCGCTGTTTCACAATAGTCTACATAGCCTACCACATAATACACATGGCAGAAAAACATACTGATTTAAGATATTTTTGGTACATAATTGGTCAAGCCTAAATTAAACAAATTCAGATCTAGCCTACAATTATAGTGAATTAGTATTTGATTTTGAATAGCCTAGTAATTAGGAATTTTTATTTAAGTGATAATGCCCGAGAAGCCTGTGTTTGGTGGATATATTGGCATGGGTGTTGTTAGGCAAACCGTGCCAATATATCCTCCAAACACTGGCTTCGAGGGAATTATCGCTTTTATGCAACGGGTTACCAACATATTCAAATAATGATTGTAACGATGACGCTGGGAGTCAGGAAGCAGGTGCAGGTGGGGGAGATCTTTGTGGGCTATACTCGGCCTTGTCTCAGGGTAGTACGTTGGTGGTTGAAGATATCCCTCTAGTGGTGTGGGGGCTGTGCTTTGGCAAAGTGGGTGGGGTTATATCTTGCCAGTTTGGCCCTGTCTGGGGGTATCATCCGACAGGGCCACAGTGACTCCCGACCCCTCCTGTCTCAGCCTCCAGTATTATGCTGCAATAGTTTAAGTATCGGGGGACTAGGGTCAGTTTGTTATATCTGGAGTATTTCTCCTATCTTATCCTGTGTCCTGTGTGAATTTAAGTATGCTGCCTCTAATTCTCTCTCTCTATTTCTTTCTCCTTCTCTCTCACTTTCTCCCGGAGGGCCTAAGCCCTAGGACCATGCCTCAGGACAACCTGGCCTGATGAATCCTTGCTGTCCCCAGACCACCTGGTCATGCTGCTTCTCCAGTTTCAACTGTACTACTAGGGCTATGGAACCCTGACCTGTTCACCGGACATGCTACCTTGTCCCGGACCTGTTGTTTTGGACTCTCTTTCTACCGCACTTGTGTCTCTAACTCTGAATGATCAGCTATGAAAAGCCAACTGACATTTACTCCTGAGGTGCTGACCTGTGGCACCCTCTACAACCACTGTGATCAGTATTATCTGACCCTGCTGGTCATCTTTGAACATCTTGGCCATGTACTGTTATATTCTCCACCCGGCACAGCCAGAAGAGGACTGGCCACCCCTCAGAGCCTGGTTCCTCTCTAGGTTTCTTCCTAGGTTCCAACCTTTCTAGGGAGTTTTTCCTAGCCACCGTGCCTCTACATCTGCATTGCTTGCTATTTGGGGTTTTAGGCTGGGTTTCTGTACATGACTTTGTGACATCGGCTGATGTAAAAAGGACTTTATAAATACATTTGATTGATTGACCTACTTTTTCATTTATTTTTACTATTTTCTACATTGGAGAATAACACTGAAGACATCAAAACTATGAACAAACACATGGAATCATGTAGAAACCCAAAAAACGTTAAACAAATCAAGATATATTTGAGATTCTTCAAAGTAGCCACCCTTTGCCTTGATGACAGCTTTGCACACTCTTGGCATTCTGTCAACCAGCTTCACCTGGAATGCTTTCCCAACAGTCTCGAAGGAGTTCCCACATATGCTGAGCACTTGTTGGCTGCTTTTTCTTCACTCTGTGGTCCAACTCATCAACAAAACATCTCAATTGGGTTGAGGTCAGGTGATTGTGGAGGCCAGGTCATCTGATGCAGCACTCCATCACTCTCCTTCTTGGTCAAATAGCCCTCACACAGCCTGGAGGTCTGTTGGGTCATTTTTCTGTTGAAAAACAAATGATAGTCCCACTAAGCGCAAGCCAGAAGGGATGGCGTATTGCTGCAGAAGCCTGTGGTAGCCATGCTGGTTAAGTGTGCCTTGAATTCTAAATAAATCACAGACAGTATTACCAGCAAAGCACCCCCACACCATCACACCTCCTCCTCCATGCTTCATGGTGGGAACCACACATGCAGAGATTATACGTTCTCCTACTCTGTGTCTCACAAACGGCGGCGTTTGGAACCAAAAATCTCAAATTTGGACTAATCAGACCATAGGACAGATTTCCAACAGTCTAATGTCCATTGCTCGTATTTCTTGTTCCAAGCAATTCTCTTCTTATTATTGGTGTCCTTTAGTAGTGGTTTCTTTGCAGCAATTCGACCATGAAGGCCTGATTCACGCTATCTCCTCTGAACAGTTGATGTTGAGATGTGTCTGATACTTGAACTCTGAAGCATTTATTCGGGCTGCAATTCCTGAGGCTGGTAACTCTAATGAACATATCCTCCTGCAGCTGAGGTAACTCTGGGTTTTCCTTTCCTGTGGCGGTCCTCATGAGAGCCAGTTTCATCATAGCTCTTGATGGTTTTTGTGACTGCACTTGAAGAAACTTCCAAAGTGCTTGAAATTTTCCGCATTGACTGACCTTCATGTCTTAAAGTATTGATGGACTGTTGTTTCTCTTTGCTTATTTGAGCTGTTCTTGTCATAATATGGACTTATAGGGCTCTCTTCTGTAAACCACCCCTACCTTGTCACAACACAACTGATTGGCTCAAACACATTAAGAAGGAAAGATATTACACAATTTGGTTTTTAACAAGGCACACCTGTTAATTGAAATGCATTCCTTATGAAGCTGGTTGAGAGAATGCCAAGAGTGTGCAAAGCTGTCATCAAGGCAAAGGGTGGCTACTTTGAAGAATCACAAATATAAAATACATTTTGATTTATTACACTTTTTGGTTACTACATGATTCCATGTGTTATTTCATAGTTTTGATGTCTTCAATATTATTCTACAATGTAGAAATATAAAAAAAAGAAATACCCTTGAATGAGTAGGTGTGTCCAAACATTAGACTTACTGTACTTCTTCCATCACGTGCTCCAGCCGACTTGATATTACTTTGGGGTAGGACGAGAGGTTAACAGGGCAATATGGAAAGATCTGGAGGATGCTGGGTTCTCTGAGATCAAACTGATGCACATCGAGGCACTGATGATCAAACCACACATTGCGTGTGGTTATGCTGTCAAGTAAAGTCTGCAACTACATTCTCTGGGTTTGGCCTATCTCAGCACACTGGCTGAGAAGTATTGTAAACACTTATACATTGTAACATAATGTATTTTCTTAACGGCATTGCTTTTGTTGCTTACTTGTGAATAAAATGTACTTTCACATCTTGACCTCTACATTGCCAATGTTTCCCACCTTAATAAAGTTTTCTGTACTGCATAAAAGAGGATGTGTATAGATCTGAAGCTATCACCTCATAACCAAACTCTTAGCGAAACAAAGTGGATGTTCTTTAGGGAGAGTGGAAGCTCAGAATTCCAGTAGAAGAGGACCACTGCCATCTAGTGGATATAAACTCAATAATGAAAAACTCACAAATATAATAAACTCACTAATATAAACTCACTAATACCCTATGCACATAGCCATTGAACACTGGCCACTTAATGTTTACATACTGTTTTTGTATCTTCTGCAGTAATACAATTTGTTTTGGTGGGGATTATTGTGTGCTTGTTGACATTTACTGCATTGATTGATCGGAACGAGGAACATAAGCATTTCGCTACACCCACCATAACACCAGATTTGATTTAATGGCCATTTTTATACAATGATAAGCAATGTACTTTGTGTGTATGACATGTACACGACCACTACATTTTTCCTGATCAGGAAATTATACATTTTAGTCAGGGCAAAAACTCTGTGTCTTGGTCATGTTATGTATGATTAGTCAAGGGGTTTCTCCTGGTCCTATATTTGACAGCCTAGCCTACACTGTACAATCACTACAGTACATTATAATAGGCAATAATTACACTATTTTGATTATTTTACGTGAAGAAATCCCTTACTGAACTGCTGGGTGGCTGGTGCTGTTCTGATGTGTTGAACTGGACAGTGGTACTGATGGGCTGTCCGTGTCCACTGTCATTCCATGACAACTTTCAACAAGTTATCAATCATTCTGCACAAGACCTGAGAAGTATTAGCAACTTATCAAATAGAAAACATTGACTTGTTCTGTGTAATTTTCCAATTAAACAGGCAAGACAATGTTTGAGTCACAACTGGGATGTTGAGTTTTTTTGGTCACAGATGGAAATACAGATGGACCCATTACACATCATGGTAAAGTGTGGTAGGTGGCATCTTTTCTTCTTTTGAAAGTGTTTCCTCAGTGAGTTTATGCAAACTAACAATCCAACACCAGGCTTACAGATACATTGTGGTTGAATATCTTTACATTTAAAATGTGTTTATAGGTTTATGTGATGATTACCTGATGTGTGTACACTGCTTCTAAACATTACAGTGACCATACTTTGGGTATCTGTACTTTACTATTTACATTTTGGACAACTTTTACTTTTGCTTCACTACATTCCTAAAGAAAATTTGTACTGTTTTGCACCCATATATTTCCCCTGAAAACCAAAAGTACTCTTTACATTTGGAATGGTCAATACATTTTACTTTTATTTAAAATGAACACCGAAAAACAACAACATACAAATGTAAAGTTCCGCAGGCTACACAGCAACTATACAAAATCAAGATCCCACAAACTAAGGTGGGAAAAGGCTTCCTAAGTATGATCCCCAATTAGAGACAATGTTAGACAGCTGCCTCTGATTGGGAACCATACCAGGCCAACACAGAAAATACAACATAGATTGCACACCCTAGTCACACCCTGATCTAACCAAATAGAGAATAAAAAGGTTCTCTAAGGTCAGGGTGTGACAGTTCCATGTTTCATGAGCTGGAATTATGTGAGCATTCCTCATTTGCCGAGATAATCCATCCACCTGACAGGTGTGGCATGTCAAGAAATGGATTAAGCAGCACGATCGTTACACAGGTGCACCTTGTGCTGGGGACAATATAAAAGGCCAATCTAAAATGTGCAGTTTTGTGTCACAACACAATGACACAGATGTTTCAAGTTTTGAGGGAGTGTGCAATGTGCATGCTGACTGAAGGAATGTCCACCAGGGCTGTTACCAGATAATTTGTTATTTTCTCTACCATAAGCCACCTCCAACATTGTTTTAAAGAATTTGGCAGTATGGCCAACTGGCCTCAAACCCGCAGACCGTGTGTAACCACACCAGTCCAGGTCCTCCACATCTGGCTTTTTCACCTGCAGGATCATCTGAGACCAGCCACCCGGACAGCTGATGAAACTGTGGGTTTACACAACCAACATTTTTCTGCGAAAACTGTCAGAAACCATCTCGGGGAAGCTCGTCATCCTCACCGGGGGTCTTGACCTGACTGCAGTTTGGTAACGTAACCGACTGCAGTGGGTAAAACGCTCACCTTCGATGGTCACTGGCACGCTGGAGAAGTGTGCTCTTCACAGATGAATCCTTGTTTCAGCTACTAGGCAGACTGTGTATGGCATCGTGTGGGTGAGCGGTTTGCTGATGTCAATGTGACCCATGGTGGAATTTTGGTTGTGGTATTGGCAGGCATAAGCTATGGACAGCGAACACAACTGCATTTTATATTTTTGTTAAGTGTATTTTAATTTCCTTATGAACTGTAACTCAGTCAAATCTTTGAAACTGTTGCATGTTGCGTTTTATATATTTTTCAGTGCATATGAAATGTACTTAGCAAATGTAATTTTTTCACATCTTTGCATCTATTTTCAATATTTTTCACCTAATAAAAGTTGCTTGGCTTATGGTTCATTGACATAACCTGTAAAACAACACCCTGTGAAAATATTTGCATTATACATCCACACCTACACTGATTGCTATAGAATAAGTGTCTAAATAAAAGCAGTTTTCAAACCTCTACAAAGCTATGATAAGACCAAAGTGCAAGAGGTTGTGATGCAATAACTCCATCATGAGGCCAGATGAAAAGCTACCAGATTAGCACCTTTCTCCTGACCCTCCCTGATCCCTGTATCACCTTGCTAGGTGCTAAATCCTACCTCACCTAACCTGCCTGCAGTGTGCTGCTTAAATTCACATGGGAGGTTTCACCGGGAAAATGACATATCTTATGAGGAACTTCTTGATGAACTTCTGCAAGCTAATTTGTTTGGCGATAACCTTACCTCTCCAACTAATGGAGTTTTGGGGCTTATATGGCTTGTACAAGCGTTTGTTTCCGCTTCTTGCTTACAATATCACTTTTTCATACAACGACAAAATGCACGAAAACAAGAGGAACCTTTTCCGAGACTTGTGTAAATTCTGCAACACGGATGGTACACTTCGACTTCTGGAGATTGGCTGCGGTAGTGGGGCCAACTTCAAATACTACCCATACGGTTGCACGGTCATTTGCACAGACCCCAACCCTCACTTTGAGAAGTACCTGCAGATGAGTATGACAGCAAGCAACCACCTGACCTATGAAAGCTTTGTGGTTGCCTCAGGAGAGGACCTGATGGCAGTGCAAGATGAGTCAGTGGATGTTGTTGTCTGCACGCTTGTGCTGTGTTCTGTCAACAACGTGCCACAGGTACTGGAAGAGGCAAGACGGATACTCCGAAAAGTGAGTTCATTATTTCAGCTAGTAGGTTATGTGTGTCAAGCTAGGGAGACGTAGCCTGCCCTATAGGCCTAATAAGAGTTATTGTTTAGCAAAATGATAACTGAGATCCACTGTACATTCCAGACTCCATTAGTGAATTGATAGAGTTCTCTAACTTGCCCCATGTTGTCCTCGTGTTAAAAGTTAAGCCTATAGCGATGTTAAGTCTTAGGTATTTTTAGACACATAAAGCTTGTGACAAATCCCTTGTCTGTAAACAAGAGGTGTGTGAAACCCCCCAACACAGTATAAACACCTTGCCTAACCAAGCAATGTAATTATGTCGATGTAATTTACATTTTTACACATGTAGCCTTTCCACTATGTCTTACATTTGGGTTAAGCCAAGCACATTTGACCAAACATTATATTTGATATCTGGTGCTTGGGTGGGACTGGGATAGATAGTGATATGTACATTTTTGTCAAGTTTCCCATGGCCTTTTCAGTCACTAGATCAGACACCCAGCTACTTTTGATTGATTTGACGGTTTTGGGGAATGAGAATAGAATCTACACATTTGTTGTCCAACAGGGTGGTGCTTTGTACTTTCTGGAGCATGTAGAGTCAGACCCCTCCTCTTGGATATACTTCTTCCAGCACATGCTCCAGCCGATGTGGTACTACCTGGGGGATGGCTGCATGGTTACCAGGGCAACGTGGAGAGATCTGGAGGCTGCTGGGTTCTCAGAGATCCAGCTCCGACACATTGAGGCTCCGCGGGTCACTTTCATGATCAAACCACACATTCTTGGATATGCCATCAAGTGAACGTTTCATTCAACTGTTAAAGTCAAACCCTATTTTTTTTCATCTACATATTTTATACTTTGACTAACTTTTCTAAAAAGATTTGGGCAATATTAAGCAACTGTGAATTAAAGTCACTTCCTGCTATTCACACCTTATTTGCCATTCAGTTTAGGAATGAATGAAATGGACTATGTTGCAGTAACAGCAGAGTAGCTATAACTGTATACTAATACTCTCTACTCAGCCCACTTCGACCTTGGTGGCTTGAGGTCCCCAGTGGAGATTAGCTGTTGATTGTGTTTTTTTTATAGTGTTTTTAGCAGTCTCCTCTGTTGGAAGGTCTTGTCTTCTATAGCCAGTAGAAGATAGTGCTCCATTCTACTCTTTGTTTATGTACAGCTCTTCACTCCAATGTGAGGCCTCTGTCGATAATAGCATTTCCACCAATACAGCCATTCACTTCGCAGGTTTCCATTTCCCCATGTTTATTCGACAAAATCAATGTCGCAAAAAATAATAATTGCGAAATGTGTCATGGAAACAGCAGATAGACAACATGTTTTATCTGTTCACCCGGGGTGGCTTTTTCTTTTGTCTAACTTTATTGCAACAAATGATGATGGAAACTCTATTTTTCTAATAAATTATGATTGTGGATTAATTTTGAAGGTACGGGGGCACATGATGTCATCGCGTAACTATAGAGCTCCACTCCACATTTGATTCTAAAAGCATACTGCTTGCAAAATAAAACAATTCTACTTTAAAAATAAGATTTCTTTGCAGGATAAGGATTGTCCTGACCTTCAAGAATGCCTGAATTGCTTCGCCTTCCTTTTCTGGTTGGTTGATAAGTTTCACCATCCAATTATTTCAGATCGACAGGGGTGTAAGTTACGATGGTGCAGACCGTGGTGATATGTTGAATAAGAAAAATGTGTCAATTATTGCATTCTATCCATGCTGTCTTTCGGGGGCTAACTAAGACATTAAACTTTGCCTTCAGAAAGTATTCACACCCCTTGACTTTTCCACATTGTGTTGCATTACAGAATTAATTTTAAATGGATTAAATTTAGATTTTTTTCTCACACTAGCCTACACACAATACCCCATAATGTCAAAGTAGAATTAAGTTTTTCAAAATGTTTACAAATTCATTAAAAATGAAATGCTGAAATGTCTCGAGTCAATACGTTTTCAACCCCTTTATGGCAAAGGGGCCTAAATAAGTTCAGGAGTAAAAATGTGGTTAACAAGTCATATAAGTTGTATGGACTCACTATGTGCAATAATAGTGTTTAACATTATTTTTGAATGACTATCTCATCTCACATATAATTATCTGTAAGCTCCCTCAGTCGAGCAGTGAATATCAAACACAGATTCAACCACAAAGACCAGAGAGGTTTTCCAATGCCTTGCAGAGAAAGGAAGCTAGTGGTAGATGGGTAACAATTTTAAAGCAGACATTGATTATTCATTTGAGCATGGTAAGTTATTAATTACACTTTTGGTCGTGTATCAATACACCCAGTCACTACAACAATACAGGCGTCCTTCCTAACTCAGTTGCTGGAGAGGAAGGAAATGGCCCAGGGATTTCACCATGAGGCCAAAAGTTACAAGAGAACACTGAGGATGGGTCAACTACATTGTAGCTACTACACAATACTAACCTAATTTACAGTGAAAAGAAGGAAGCCTGTGCATAATAAAAATATTCCAAAACATGCATCCTGTTTGCAACAACGCACTAAAGTATTACTGCAAAATTGTGGCAAAGCAATTTACTTTTTGTCCTCAATACAACGTGTTATGTTAGGGTCAAATCCATTACAACACATTACTAAGTACCACTCTCCATTTTTTCAAGCATAGTAGTGGCTCCATCATGTCATGGGTATACTTGTAATTGTTAACGACTGGGGAGTTTTTCAGGATAAAATTTTTTACTGAATGGAGCTAAGCACAGGCTAAATCCTAAAGGAAAACCTGGTTCAGTCTGCTTTCCACCAGACACTGGGAGATGAATTCATCTGTAAGCAGGACAAAACCTAAAACAAAAGGCCATATCTACATTGGAGTTGCTTACCAAGAAGACAGTGAATGTTCTTGAGTCGCCAAGTTGGTTTCGACTTAATTCTATGGCAAGACCCAGTGGCGACCCGTCATTCAGCCCCACCTGTTTATCTAAATATATTTATATATTTGGCCTGTTTTGGATGTTATTTTGGCATTAATATATGACACATATCAGTTTGCAAACAATGTCAAAAAAATAAATATCATTTAGTTAATAAAGCCGCATACAAACACGGTCTCTTTTTCAAAATCTTAGCTAGACAAGCAGTCATCATCATGAATCAAGTCGACTGGCAAATCTTTTTCAATGATAGATAAAACGTATCAGTGCTCATCGGCCATTGGACCTAAACATTAAACAACAAGCTGGAAATCGCAAATTCAACGAGTGGTTTGTAAGGAATCAGTGGCTAACTGCAAGCGTTGCAAAGCAATCACAAGCCTGCTATTCGTGGAGAGGGTGTGTGGTTTAAGGGTCTCAGAAGGATAAACATTCACATGCAACACCATTGGCCAGAAAAGGTTTAATATATTGGTCATGCTGTCAATCCAGCTGTCACGCCCTGACCTTAGTTATCTCTGTTTTCATTATTATTTTGGTTAGATCAGGGTGTGACAAGGGTGAGTATGCTTGTTTTGTCTTGTCTATGGTTTTTGTATATCTAGGGGTTTTGTAAGTCTAGGTAATTGTATGTCTATGGTGGCCTGAATTGGTTCCCAATCAGAGGCAGCTGTTTTATCGTTGTCTCTGATTGGGGATCCTATTTAGGTTGCCATTTTCCCTTTTGGTTTCGTGGGTTCTTGTCTATGTGTAGTCGCCTGTCAGCACTCCTTTATATAGCTTCACGTTTGTGTTATAATTTTATTAAGTTTGATCAGTGTTCTTTCTTTAATTAAAGAAGTATGTATGCTTACCACGCTGCGCCTTGGTCTCCTCCATACAACGAACGTGAGAGAAGAACCCACCATAAAAGTACCAAGCAGCGTGAAAAGGAGGAGCAGCGTTTGATGGAGCAGACAGCATGGACATGGGATGAAATACTGGACGGTAAAGGATCCTGGACTTAAAGGATCCTGGGAGGAAATATTGGCAGGAGAGGATCGCCTACCATGGAGGCAGGTGAAGATAGCACGGGATGAACGGCGACGATATGAGGGGACACGTTTAGCACAGAAGTCAGAGAGGCAGCCCCAATATTTTTTGGGGGGAGGCACACGAGGAGATTGGCTGAGTTAGGTTGGAGACCTGAGCCAACTCGTCGTACTTACCGTGGGGAGCGTGTGACTGGTCAGGCACCGTGTTATGCAGAAATGCGCACGGTGTCTCCAGTTCGCATTCATAGCCCGGAGCGATCTATTCCAGCTCCTCGCATTTGCCGGGCTAGAATGGGCATCCAGCCAGGACGCATTGAGCCATCTCTACATCCCAGATCTATAATGCGTCTCCACAGCCCACTGTATCCTGTGCCTGCTCCCCGCACTCGCCCTGAGGTGCGTGTCCCCACCCCGGTACCACCAGTGCCGGCACCACGCACCAGGCCTCCAGTGCGCCTCCAGAGTCCAGTATGTCCTATTCCTTCTCCCCGCACTCGGCCTGAGGTGCGTGTCCCCAGCCCGGTACCACCAGTGCCGGCACCACGCACCAGGCCTCCAGTGCGCCTCCAGAGTCCAGTACGTCCTGTGTTCCCTCCCCGCACTCGGCCTGAGGTGCGTGTCCCCAGCCCGGTACCACCAGTGCCGGCACCACGCACCAGGCCTCCAGTGCGCCTTCAGAGTGCAGTACGTTCTGTGCCTGCTCCTTGCACTCGCCCTGAGGTTCGTGTCTCCAGCCCGGTACCACCAGTACCTGCACCAGGTATCCAGTGGCGACAGTACCCAGTCCGGAGCTTCCGGCGACAGTACCCAGTCCGGGACCTCCGACGACGGGCCACAGTCCGGGACCTCCGACGAAGGGCCACAGTCCGGAGCCTCCGACGACGGGCCACAGTCCGGAGCCTCCGGCGACGGGCCACAGTCCGGAGCCTCCGGCGACGGGCCACAGTCCGGAGCCTCCGGCGACGGGCCACAGTCCGGAGCCTCCGGCGACGGGCCACAGTCCGGAGCCTCCGGCGACGGGCCACAGTCCGGAGACTCCGGCGACGGGCCACAGTCCGGAGACCCCGGCGACGGTCCCCAGCCCGGGGTCTCCGGCGATGATCCGCAGTCCAGAGCCTCCGGTGATGAGCCACGGTTCAGCTCTACAAAGGCGGAGGGACCAGTGTAAATAAGGGGGGGGCGGCGTCCAGAACCAGAGCCGCCACCGAGGGTAGAGCTCTGGCCTCTTTCTAGAGCTCCGACCTGAAGATCCATGACGTCATGATTAAACCTGTTTTTTCCCCCCAAATTCTCAGTTGTCTTGATAGCACCATAAATCCAGAGAATGACAAACTTTTATGACAAAGTTTGATGACAAAATTTGCTCACAAGAAGGACCGCTGTGCCATCTTCATGTTCAAGTGAGCATAGCACAACAAGGTGAGTCCAAAAATGTCTTGTATGCTACTGCATAAATGATGTAATATGCCAGGGAGATATGTATACTGTAGCTAAGAGTTATAGTTATACTGTATATAAGTGTATATTGTGTAGTAAGCTGTTAGTAGCCCATGTGCCTCACCCTAATAATTTTGTCCCTTTCCCCCTCATAACTTAGTGGTGCACACGTAGCCTGTTTTAGAGATGTCTTCGTCAAATATTGTAAGAGCTTTTATTGTCTGCATATATGCCCCCTTTATTTATCCTACGGTTCTGACTTAGTGTACAGGGAGAATACTGTAAGAATGGCCCATGTTCTGAATTCTGTCGCTGTACATTTCAAAAGTGCTGAACAAATAGTTATATTGACTATGTCTGTTTTATCTCGCTCATTTACTTAATCAAAATGACATTCTCTTATCTGCTCATCATTCCCTAATGCCATAGTTTGTACATCTCAATTGTCAGTAGAAACCACATTGAAGCAAGTCAGCCTCATCAGCTATGTTTTTTTTAAAGGTCGTAAATGAGGCTGAATTAACTGTTTCGCTGCCAGACAAGGCTCCACTGATAGCCAGGTGTAGCAGCGGTAAGGATTCACTCCATGGTGTTGATAAGAAAGCTCTGCTGTTGGTGCAGCTTTTAACAGTTTGTGGGCACAGTTTGTCACCATTATAGTGCAATTCATGTATTGTTTAGTGATGTGTAGTGGCTTTGCTTCCATGCATCTACATATTTATTTTATTTTTTTTGGGGGGGGTGACTTGCTACTGGCAAGACCTGAAAATTGTTGTCTAGCAATGATCAACAACCAATTTGACAAGACAAGAATTTAATAATGGGCAAATGTTGCACAATCCAGGTGTGGAAAGCTCTTGGAGACATACCCAGAAAGACTCAGGGCTGTAATCACTGCCAAAGGTGCTTCTACAAAGTATTGACTCAGAGGTGTGAATACTTATGTAAATGAGATATTTCTGTATTTCATTTTCAATAAATTATCACAATTTCTTTTTTTTTACTTGTCATTATGGAGTATTGTGTATAGATGGGTGGGGGGGATCTATTTAATCCATTTTTGAATTCAGGCTGTAACACAACAAAATGTGGGACAAGTCAAGGGGTATTAATACTTTCTGAAGGCACTGTAGGTGGGAGGGCTTGTATAGCTGTCACCAATTTATTAAAGCACAATTTGCCTAAATTGGTCATGGAAAACTTCAAGCACTACATTTTTATTCAACACTAGGTTTCTTGCATAATACATTTTACTGACACAAAAAGGTCCCACCATGTCGAACAAATGATCTGTCAGCATTTATACAATTGTACCGAAACTTCTTGTTTCAGCTGTCATATTTTTATTTTATAGGTATGACTAGTCACAGAACCGTGCCACGTTTCCATCTGAAGTTTTTACACGAGTAAAGGCAAAACATATTTAAAAAAAAATCATAACAGCTGTGATGGAAGCGTCGGTACAATTTTATAAATGCAAACAGAGAATTTGTTTCGTTACACATGGTAGGATCTTTTTGTCAGTAAAATTAATTGTGGTGGAAATGTCTTATGCCCAAATATTGATACAACCATCATATCAAAGTAAACTTGGAGTCACACAATGA
This sequence comes from Oncorhynchus tshawytscha, assembly GCF_018296145.1. Classification (NCBI taxonomy): domain Eukaryota; kingdom Metazoa; phylum Chordata; class Actinopteri; order Salmoniformes; family Salmonidae; genus Oncorhynchus; species Oncorhynchus tshawytscha. The sequence continues at coordinate 46,984,151 of NC_056435.1, read as the reverse complement.
TATGGCATATGGTCCTCCCACTATGACTCGGGAAACCATGCAAGGTGGTGAAAGTGCAGTGATCTTGATGTGCCTTTCTAATATCGAGGGTCTTATTTTGGTGACGTGATGCTTGACTGCTTTTTGACGAGTACAAATATTCTTGCTCTTATCCATAATCTCATCATGTAGAATAACCTACCTGCACTCTGGGGCGGCAGGTAGCCTACTGGTTAGAGTGTTGAGCTGACAAGGTACAAATCTGTCGTTCTGCCCCTGAATAAGGTAGGCCTTCATTGTAAATAAGAATTTGTTATTAACTGACTTGACTAGTTAAATTAAGATTACATATCTGCCCACTTTTAGTCGGTCACCAATTGGATGGAAACCTAGCTAGAGACCACTAGAGGTCGTAGTATATCCATAACCTCAAACACTCATCACTAAAAGGGCCGACTGGACTAATTTCTCAGACACTACGTTTTTGGCTAAAATATCCCTTTATGACTGGCTTTGCAATAAAATGCATACCTTTTTAGTCCAGGGGTGTATTCACTTGGAACCAAATGTGGAGGGACCTACCTGAATTTGTCCAATAGAAACACTCGTTATCATTGCAAAACATTAATTGTACTGATTGTTTTTAAAACAGTCTGTTGCAAAAGAAACCGTTTACTCCAAACGGAAAACACTTGTGTTTCTATTCAAAAACAAGTGTTTCTATTCAAATTCAGGTATGTCCCTCCCAGTTTCGTTCGCTTCTGTTTGGTTCTTAAATGGTAAACGGTTTCCGTTGCAAGATGTAATGAATACACCCCACCCAGGACTAGGCTCAGTGTCCAGGAAACAAGCCCATAAGAGTAAGCCAAAAGAACATTTGGAAAAATATTTAATTCCATTTACAGAATGAGTGACATTGCTTTCCCTCTTTTCATTTGATTTGCACCCCCCCAGAAATATTAAATAAATATTACCCTGACATTGTGTGTTCTCCCTGATAGTAACAGCTAATTCAGCCTTACACAATCTAAGACAATCTTATCGAATACCACTTAAAAGGGTAAGGAATGAGACTTGTAACATTTCCTCATGGGGGAAAGGGGGTGGGGTGAAAATAGCTGGTTCACATAAGACACATGAATCACACTATGAGGTCATCAAACAATAAAAATTCAGCTGATAATTGTTTGATGTTAAAAACAGCAGATTGAGCCCACTGCTACACTTAAAAAAATTAAAAATAATAAAGGAAAAGAAAGGAGCGGATTCTGGTAAAGGGGGACACAATTGGAAATTGATTGTCAATGATTATGCTCACAATTCACACCTTCCATGTGCTCACAAAATATACACGAATAAACATTTAAGCATTAGTTATCCAATCTGTTAGCTCAATAAAAAGAGTTCTGATTAAAAACAGACAACCTCTCTTTCACACTCTTTTCATTGTCTTTTATATGGAACACTTGCCATGGCCACCGTGTTTGTTAAAACAAACAGTATAAAACACAAACTGAGGAGGATGATTTCAGGTCTGAAATTAAAGGTGTTCCCGGTTAACCTCGCGTTGTCCATGTGGCAGAACAAAGCCGGTCGCTGACGGTAAAAGTCTTGCTTGCTGGCCGGCTTCTCTTCTTGTCCTCCTGGTTATCCTGTTTTGACATGGTACAGGTCCTTTAACGTCTTGAGTTCCTCAATGAGAGTCTTGTTCTGGTTCTCCAGCACGGCCACACGGTTCTCCAGACACTTGACGTATTCCTTCTTCTTCCTGCGACACTCACGGGCCGCTTCCCTGCCCGGAAGAAACACAGAAAACTGCTTTAGAGGATTACATTTAAGGGATACTGTTTTAGGTTTAGGTCGTCGTTCTAGTTACCCAGAGTCACATGAGCTTATGGATACTGTTTTTATGTCTCTGCGTGCCGTTTGTACATAATTGAAGTCAGCAAATTGTTAGCTTAGCGCAATTGCTGGAAGTCTCCAGGTACAGTAGCCAGCTCCTCTCAAAAGCAGGGAAATAGACCTAACTACTCCAAAGCTGGGTGGTTGGCCATTTATAGTCTTACAAAGCTATAGTACATAATAAGTAGAAAAACAACCTAAATCCTTTTACATTTTAACATTCACACACAAAGGGACCAACTGTGCACTGCCACAATACATTCTCGTACACACACAGACCCATCATCATCATCCTTATGCCCACACACACCTGTTCTTAGCGAGTCGGATCTCTCTCTTCATGGTGGGGTCGCCAGTCTTCTGCTCAGACATTCCTACAGGGGAAGTCATGACCACAGTCTGTTGCGCTGTGGGCGCTGTGCGGATCTGGTACGTCTGCATCTCTCCTCCTGCACCTGAGGGGGATGAGGCCAATCAAAACAATAGATGAGGGCATCTCCTCTTTATAAATCTCAACACATTACAATGGGGTCTGCAAGCATATTTACAGACCTTCAGGGAGGCTTCAGTGACAATGAGAAAACTACTGGGTACTTCTCCTTATGGTATTGTCTCAAAGCTTTCCGTGAGTCATGAAGCCATACTCACTCTGTACGACCACCTGGTTGCTGGGCACGAGTAGCTGTTGTCCGTCGGGCGTCTGGGCATAATGTAGGATGGTGGTGCCCTGCTGTTGGCCTGAGTTGGTCATGGTGAGAGTCTGTGAGCCCTGAAGGCTCTCTGACCCCGGGTTGGCCAGTTGAATGGTGCCGTTAGGGGCGATGGTAACTACAGACAAACAAACAGGAAATTAAGGGCGATGGTAACTACAGAAACACACAGGAAGTTAGGGTCAATAGTAACTACTAGTGATGGGTACCGATATGGAAAATCGATACCAGTTGCATTGTAAAGTGTTTTAGCCTGTATGGACATTGTTTGCGAACAGTAATTAACAGTTTCAATATTTCTACATGCCGTGTTGCATTATTCAAGTGTATTAGCTCCCTACTCATGCTGCACAGAAGTGACATGGAAACCGCAGATCGAAATGGCATGCATTGAGCGGTAGCCCTGGTTCTCAGACACAGGCGTTTCTCTTCCGCCTGTGTGACTAGGTCGTGAAGTCTGACACAAATTAAGCTGTGGTGACTCTCCAAGTCCTGGCTGAACCCTAAATCACAGCCACAAACAAAGCACATGCCTGCAATCCTTACATTGTTGTGCAGCAGGGGAGAGTGGTTTCGTCACATTCAGAGATCTATTTATTGCAAACTTTATCAAAGTAATCTAAAATCATTTATAGATTTTAAACAAAAAAAACACTCAGACAGACAAAAGTTATAAATGGGGGCTCCCGAGTGACATAGCGGTCTAAGGCGCTGCATCTCAGTGCAAGAGGCGTCACTATAGTCCATAGTTCGATTCCAGGCTGTATCACATCCGGCCATAATTGTATTTTTTTTTTTAGAAAAAGCTTTTGTTGCGCCACAGATCACTGCCTTCCTGAAAACAAACATGTATACGAAACGCTTAAGTCTGGTTTTAGACCCTGAGACTGCACTTGTGAAGTTGGTAAATGACCTTTTAATGGCGTCAGACCGAGGCTCTGCATCTGTCCTTGTGCTCCTAGACCTTAGTGCTGCTTTTGATACCATCAATCTTTAGGAGCGATTGGAAACCCAAATTGGTCTACACGGACAAGTTCTAGCCTGGTTTAGATCTTATCTGTCAGAAAGATATCAGTTTGTCCCTGTGGATGGTTTGTCCAAATCAACTGTAAATTTCGGTGTTCCTCAAGGATCCGTTTTAGGACCACTTTTGATTTCACTATACATTTTACTTCTTGATGATGTCATTTGGAAAAATAATGTAAACTTTCACTGCTATGCGGATGACACACAGCTGTACATTTCGATAAAACATGGTGAAGCCCCAAAATTGCCCTCGCTGGAAGCCTGTGTTTCAGACATAAGGAAGTGGATGGCTGCAAATGTTCTACTTTTAAACTCGGAGAAAACAGAGATGCTTGTTCAAAGGTCCCAAGAAACAAAGATGTTCTGTTGAATCTGGCAATTAATCTTAGCTGTACAGTCCTCTCAAATAAATCTGTGAAGGACCTCTGCGTTACTCTGGACCCTGATCTCTCTTTCAACAAACATTTCAAGACTGTTTCAAGGACAGCTTTTTTCCATCTACGTAACATTACAAAAATCAGAAACTTTCTGTCCAAAACGATGCAGAAAAATTAATCCACGCTTTTGTTACTTCTAGGTTAGACTACTGCAATGCTCTACTTTCCGGCTACCCGGAAATAGCACTAAATAAACTTCAGTTGGTGCTAAACACGGCTGCTAGAATCTTGAATAGAAGCAAAACATTTGATCATATTAATCCAGTGCTAACCTCTCAACACTGGCTTCCTGTTAAGGCAAGGGCTGATTTCAAGGTTTTACTGCTAACCTACAAAGCATTACATGGGCATCCTCCTACCTAATCTTTCTGATTTGGTCCTGACGTACATACCTACATGTACACTACTGTCACAAGACGCAGGCCTCCTAACTGTCCCTAGAATTTCTAAGCAAACAGCTGGAGGCAGGGCTTTCTCCTATAGAGCTCCATTTGTATGGAATGGTCTGCCTACCCATGTGAGAGATGCAGACTCAGTCTCAACCTTTAAGTCTTTATTGAAGACTCATCTCTTCAGTAGATCCTATGATTGAGTGTAGTCTGGCCCAGGAGTGTGAAGGTGAACGGAAAGGCACTGGAGCAACGAACCGCCCTTGCTGTCTCTGCCTGGCCGGTTCCCCTCTCTCCACTGGGATTCTCTGCCTCTAACCCTATTATAGGGGCTGAGTCACTGGCTTACTGAAGCTCTTCCATGCCGTCCCTAGGAGAGGTGTGTCACTTGAGTGGGTTGAGTCACTGACGTGATCTGGTAAGTTGGTGGTTGAAGATATCCCTCTAGTGGTGTGGGGGCTGTGCTTTGGCAAAGTGGGTGGGGTTATATCAAGCCTGTTTGGCCCTGTCCGGGGGTATCGTCGAATGGGGCCACAGTGTCTCCCGACCCCTCCTGTCTCAGCCTCCAGTATTTATGCTGCAGTAGCTTGTGTCGGGGGGCTAGGGGCAGTCTGTTATATATGGAGTATTTCTCCTGTCTTATCCGGTGACTAGTGTGAAGTAAGTATGCTCTCTCTCTTTCTTTCTCTCAGAGGACCTGAGCCCTAGGACCCTGCCTCAGGACTACCTGGCCTGATAACTCCTTGCTGTCCCCAGTCCACCTGGCCGTGCTGCTGCTCCAGTTTCAATTGTTCTGCCTGCGGCTATGGAACCCTGACCTGTTCACAGGACGTGCTACCTGTACCAGACCTGCTGTTTCCAACTCTCGAGACAGCAGGAGCGGTAGAGATACTCTGAATGATCGGCTATGAAAAGCCAACTGACATTTACTCCTGAGGTGCTGACCTGTTGCACCCTCAACAACCACTGTGATTATTATTTTGACCCTGCTGGTCATCTATGAACATTTGAACATCTTGGCCATGTTCTGTTATAATCTCCACCCGGCACACCCAGAAGAGGACTGGCCACCCCTCATAGCCTGGTTCCTCTCTAGGTTTCTTCCTAGGTTTTGTCCTTTCTAGGGAGTTTTTCCTAGCCACCGTGCTTCTACACCTGCATTGCTTGCCGTTTGGGGTTTTAGGCTGGGTTTCTGTACAGCAATTTGACATATCAGCTGATGTAAGAAGGGCTTTATAAATTAATTTGATTTGATTGAGAGTCCCATAGGGCGGCGCACAATTGGCCCAGCGTCGTCCGGGTCTGGCCAGGGTAGGTCGTCATTGTAAATAAGAATTTGTTCTTAACTGACATGCCTAGTTAAATAAAAAATATACACTACTGTTCAAAAGTCTGGGGTCACTTAGAAATGTCCTAACATTTTTTGCCCATTAAAATAACATCAAATTGATCAAAAATACAGTGTAGACATTGTACCGTGTAGACATCAAGTGACGAGGCGATTCCATGATGCTGGCCTTCTAGGCAGAGCTGCAAAGAAAAAGCCATATCTAAGACTGGCCAATAAAAATAAAAGATTAAGATTGGCAAAAGAACAGACACTGGACAGAGGAACACTGCCTAGAAGGCCAACATCCCGGAGTCGCCTCGTCACTGTTGACGTCGAGACTGGTGTTTTGCGGGTACTATTTAATGAAGCTGCCAGTTGAGGACTTGTGAGGCGTCTGTTTCTCAAACTAGACATACTAATGTACTTGTCCTCTTGCTCAGTTGTGCACCAGGGCCTCCCACTCCTCTTTCTATTCTGGTTTGAGCCAGTTTACGCTGTTCTGTGGAGGGAGTAGTACACAGCGTTGTACGAGATCTTTTAGTTTCTTGGCAATTTCTCACATGTAATAGCCTTCATTTCTCAGAACAAGAATAGACTGACGAGTTTCAGAAGAAAGTTCTTTGTTTCTTGTCATTTTGAGCCTGTAAATCAAACCCACAAATGCTGATGCTCCAGATACTCAACTAGTCTAAAGAAGACCAGTTTTATTGCTTCTTTAATTAGAACGATGGTTTTCAGCTGTGCTAACATAATTGCAAAAGGGTTTTCTAATGATCAATTAGCCTTTTAAAATGATAAACTTGGATTACCTAACACAACGTGCCATTGGAACACAGGAGTGATGTTTGCTGATAATGGGCCTCTGTACGCCTATATAGATATTCCATAAAAATCTGCCGTTTCCAGCTACAAGTCATTTACAACATTAACAATGTAATTTTAATGGACAAAATGTGCTTTTCTTTCAAAAACAAGGACATTTCTAAGTGACCCCAAACTTTTGAACGGTAGATGAAAGGTGAGTTTAGGAAGCCAAGCTAAAATATGCACATTTTCTCTAACCCTAAACATACAAATATACAAATATGTGTAATACAGAGGGTGACATCTTAGTCGTTTTATAATTTGATTATTCTATATTTAGAGAGCATATAAGTAATCAAGCCTTACATTTTTGTTGAATAGGAAATCTAAATATTTCAAAGGTTATCATATTTGTAGTGTGTACTTGAGCTTGTGTCAAAGTGACTACACCTCAGCAATTTATAACTATTTTTTATCAGAATGGTGAGATTTTAACCTTTATTGGAGTATGCAGCATTACTAGTTATTTTTTATAGCCATCATTATAATTACTTTAGGCCGTCATTGTAAATAAGAAATTGTTCTTAATTGACTTGCCTAGTTAAATAAAATACATGTAGATCACATTTTACATGACATTTAGTTACATTTGTCATTAAACAGAGGATTTCATCCATTGACATAAAGCATACTCAATGTGTGTCAACTGTATGTGGCCTTGCTGTTGCCTTGGGAAATCACATAATGAGCCATTTGGCACTACCTGTCCCCTGCAGTGGGGTATATTGTCACAAAACTGCAGAAGCCCATCATTGATGATCCATTACTTAGCAAGTGCCTCCAATTCTAACAATATCCAAATGTAGAATCTATTTATGATGACAGTGGTGAATTGGTAAGACTATGTAGTAGGGCAACACTTACTGTACTGGCCGCTGCTGGTCTGGTAGATTGTCTGGGTGTTGGGCACTGTCACTGTGGTCATGCCAGAGGAAGCAGGGTTGTCATCCTCTCCCTCGTTCCGTGACGCCACCTCCTCAGCAGACAGCTCATTGAGGATCTTTCTACAGACCACCGGGAAGAAGCAGGAGATTACTCATCCATTAAAATATTACCATAAAGATTGGTAATTCTATTATATGTTTGTTGTTTTGGCAGGAGGTGGTAATTAACAAAAAACACTATGCTACAGAATCAAACAAATGAGATTGGAACATTTTATGGAGAATAGGTAGCTCACTAGTAAACATCCAAAAGGTAACCTCAATGTAGTATCATTGTTGGATTTCAGTTCACTACTTATACATTGAGATTGACTGTTGTTGCACATCATCATAGATACTATTTAACATCCCAGTTCAGCAGTGACCTTTGCAGTCTGCACACACTTCTTTTCACTATTACAAATGGGAAACTTAAGATGGTGTTTTGTTTTGGACAACAGTGCGGTGGCAGCTACCTGTAGGAGGGCCGTCTGGCCAGTATCTCTCTGGTCTTCTGGGCGGAGGCTCCACTGTCTGAGGAGTCCTGGGAGTCGTCACTGTCTGATCCCTGGCCCTGTGGAGGAGAGATGTGTCAGGACATGATGGGTTACTCATCTACCATGTTTACTTAATCCCGAAGATCAGAATGTGGGGGCACAAGATAGAGATACCCTCACATCAATCACACATTTACAATAGTAATACAGTAGGACAAAGGCTAAGTTAAGTTATGCTAGAAGAACAGAGGACACCTCACTGTCGTCCAGAGGCACTGTAGTCCATGGCCAGTATTCATTAGGCATCTCAAAGATGGTGCTGATCTAGGATCAGGGTCCCCCTATCCATGTAATCTTATTCATTTTGATCTCAAAGCCAAAACGGATCCTTGATTTGCATTCCTACTCTGAGATGTTTGTGAACATGGGCCCAGGCCTAGTTCCTGGTTGTTGAGGAGCTCCTCTTGCCTTTCCTTCCAGTTCTCTGCTGCCAATGACTGGAACGAATAGCAAAAATCACTGAGTCTTATATCTCCCTCTCTGACAGCTGATGCTGAAAGTTAGAGCAGCTTACCGATCACTGTACCTGTACGCAGCCAAAATGTAAATAGCACACCCAACTACCTCATCCCCAAATTGTTACTTATCTTCTTGCTCTTTTGCATCCCAGTATCTCTACTTACAAAATCATCTGCACATCTATCACATCAGTGTTAATGCTAAATTGTAATTATTCCGCCTCTATGGCCTACTTATTGCCTTACCTCCCTACTCTTCTACATTTGCACCCACTGTACATAGATTTTTCTATTGTGTTATTGACTGTATGTTTGTTTATGTGTAACTCGGTGTTGTTGTTTTTAAAATCGCACTGCTTTGCTTTATCTTGGCCAGGTCGCAGTTGTAAATGGAAACTTGTTCTCAACTGGCCTACCTGGTTAAATAAAGGTGAAAAATATATATATATTTTTAAATAAAATAAAATAACCTCAGGCCTGGGCAATTATTTTCCATGGAGGGCCACATTAGAATATAATTTTGCCATCGCGGGCTAGAATTATATTACAAGATTTACATCATGTGTATGACTGTGTTGACAGATATCTACTATAAATCCCATCCAGATATGCTGCTTACTTTTCTTTTTTAACATGCACAGAAACAAACCACATCCATGTTCTCCTTTTGGTAGGTATTTTCATTATCAAACATTCAATGAACTACACGGAGGGAAAAGTACACTGTGCATTCAGCACCACGGACAGAACTCTTGTTAAAGGGTATGCACAAAAATACAAGAAAGAGGGAGAGCTCAACATTACATTTAAACTTCTCAATCAGTCTGAGGAGTGAAGTCTCTGATGGGTATTGACTAGAGCAGTGAAGTCAGGTATAGTTTCTGACGTCCCTATGCTCAGGATTTCTGAGAGGTGAGAGTCAGTAAGAGATGATCTGTGCCTTGTTATATTTCATCACTGAAAATGTCTGTTCACATACATAGGTTGACCCAAACATCTTCTGAGCATGACTCCTAATCTTTGGAAAATTTTGTTCATCGAGATATGCATAGAACCCTGTCAGTGACATTGTTTTGAATAGTTCTCCAATCACTGCATCAGACCGAAGATCGATACGCTCAAGTTGCAGTTCAGTGAGAGCGTTATCCACATTGAAGGTGAAAGGAGAGGAAACCAACAGTATGTCATTTTCCAACCCTTTGAAATCCTCAAAACAACGAGAACTCACTGTTCAAAGCACGCAGCAGTGAGGTATACTTCTCCCACTGGTCATCTGATAGGGAACACAGTAGAAGTGTCGGAAAGGTGGGTGAGATTGTTGGTTTCTACTTGGCGGATCAGGAGGAGTAATTTTCCCTAGAAGGCTTTGACAAGGCTGTACACCTGATGTGCAAAAAGGCCCTTTCCTTGTAGTTTGGAATCCAGTTCATTCATGATGGCCATGATGTCCATGGTGAAGGCAAAATCAGCCAACAATTCTTTATCTTGCAGTTGAGGGAAATCCACATATTTTCCTTTCATTTGCAAAAACTCAGCAATCTCCGACTTCAGGTCCCACACCCTTTTAATCACCTTCCCCAAACTCAGCCATCTCACATTTGTGTGGTAGGGGAGATCTGCACGACCCAATTTCTTCCAACAGTGAGATAAGAGCAAAATCTTTAAACCACAGGCAGTTTATGAAGTTTACCACTTTAGTGACTGTATCCACAACATGGCTCATTTTCAGAACACATTTACAGAGCACCTCCTGATGAATAATGCAATGCAGGAAAAAAAATGTTATGATCTGGGTTCAGCTCAGCTACTTGATCTTGTATCCTTTTCAAAAGGCCAATGTTTTTTCCTGTCATGTTTGGGCACCCATCTGTGGTCACACTAGAGAACTTTTCAATACTCAGTCCCAGCTTTGCCACACACTTATTAACCTCCTCCAATAAATATTGTGGTTGTGCTCTTCATTGACTGCACTGAAGCAAGCTCCTCTGTAATTTCAAAGTCTGGGGTTATGCCTCGTAAGAATATCAACAACTGCTCTGTGTCACGTGCATCACTGCTCTCATCCAGGACCAAGGAGAAATATGTGAAATCCTTTACCTTGTCTTTGAACTGTTGTTCCATATTCTCTGCGATGTCCTCAACACACCATGTCACTGTTCGTCTTTACAGGGAAACATTTTCAAACAGCTTTCTTGTCGGGGCAAAGTATTGCTGCAGAGTCAATTAAAAACATTCTTTAAATGAATTCGCCCTCAGCGAATGGCTTGCTATGTTTAGCAATTTTGTGGGAGAGTACACAGCTACCTCTCGCAATTCCGTCATTTGCTGAATGCAGTTTTGTGAAAAGTCCTTGCTGGTTTTGCAACTGAGAATGCAATGCTTTTGACGCACTTGCCGTCTGCTCAGAAGACATATTCCTATATTTCCCTGCATGCTTCACCTGGAAGTGTCGGGACAAGTTGTAGTCCTCAAGACAGAGATGCTCTCTTTGCACACTAAGCACACAGCTTTCCCCGATACCTCAATAAAGAAATATTTCGATGTCCACTTTTGCTGGAACACCCTACATTCATCGTCTACTTTCCTTTTCTTTTAAATCTTTGAAAAACTCAGGCCTGGCTAACCTGAACAGTCTGCACCTGTGGGGACTGGATGACCGACGACTGGATCACCCCCTGCACCTGGAAATGACCCCCGGGGAGCCGGACCACCGTCACAGGAGAGCCCCCCAGAGACATCTGCAAACACACAGTCAGATTAGAGGGTGACAGGAGGGAATATTCCATCCTGTACTGTCCTGTGGATTTTGTTTCATGTCCTGTTAAAAGTACACTCAGTGAGATGACGTAGATGCAAAGTTAACAGTAGTGGGTACACACTTCCTAAACAAATGTAGTTACAGTTCATTCATTATGCTGGTCTGACTGGATCGTCACTTATTATTTTCAAGGACCATCAATTTGAAATATTCTGAACAAAACAATTCCAAATATTTTACTTAGTAACAGTTCATGTAAGGAAATCAGTCAAATGAAAAATTAATTAGGCCCTAATCTATGGATTTCACATGACTGGGATTATAGATATGCATCTGTTGGTCACAGATACCATACAAAAAAGAGAGGGGCGCGGATCAGAAAACCAGTCAATATCTGGTGACCGCCTTATGCAGCGTGACACATATCCTTTGGGCTGCGTGATCAGGCTGTTGATTGTGGCCTGTGGAATGTTGTCCCACTCCTCTTCAATGGCTGTGAGAAGTTGCTGAATATTAGCGGGAACTGGAACACGCGGTCGTACATGTCGCAGCAACAGCCTTCCACCTCCACCGGGGGCTGCATAGGGCAACCTGTCATCCGCATCTGAGGAGCATTCCACAGACGAGGCCTACTCCAAACTATTCAATAAAATTCCTCATCATATTCTGTCTCTGTCATTCAGTTAAGCCTGTACTCGATTGAACTAAGAGCATTGAAGTGCGAGGCTCAAATTCTCTGCTGTGTTGGTTCCGTTGCTTTCACGGTGTAGCAGCGTGAAGCACACTCGTGCACCTGTGCAGATACACTAACTGTGTCTGAGTGAAGTCTTGCTGCTCTCTCTGAGTCTATCTAGAGTCTCTGATCCATCAATACACACTGAAACCAGTGGAGGCTGCTGAGGGGAGGACGGCTCATAATAATGGCTGGAATGGAGCGAATGGAATTGCATGAAACCATGTTAGATACCATTCCACTAATTATACTCCATCTATTACTATGAGTCCCTCCTCCCTCCTTCCCAGTTAAGGTACCACCAACCTCCTGTGACTGAAACAGATAGGGCTGGGCATTGCCAGGGACCTCACAATACAATATTATCATGATACTTAGCTGCCAATACGGTATGTATTGTGATTCTATATATACACAGATTCGATACTGTGAATTGATTGTGATTCCAAGACGGCCAAGTGATATTGTGATTTAAAGTGACCAAGATGGCACTTCAGTAGATAATGGACATTTTACATGCTCCTGACCAATTCTGCCATTTATTTTTATTCTGAACTTTTTTTTTTGTATATAATGTCTCCGCCATGTCCTATGATGGCAAAGATATTATGTATTGCCCTCTGTTCTATTGGCCTCTGTTCTGGTGGTGAATGTGCAGTCACTGGAGAACAAACTGGATGAACTCGTTTGAGACCATCCTATCAATGGAACCTGTAATATTCTGTGTTTTTCGCAGTCTTGGCTGAACAATGACATGGATAATATACAGTACATCTCGCAGATTTCTCCATTATTCATCAAGGCCGGATGGCAGCCTCGGGTAAAACTAAAGGGGGAGGGGTGTGTCGCTTTGTTAACAGCAACTGGTGCGTGATCTCCAATGTGAGGGATTCACTCATTATGCAGAGGGACAAGAGAGCCATGAGAAAACAAGTTTGATCAGTCATGAAAATAAAGGTGCAGGTTTTTGCACCATCCTGCTTACAAGTAAAAACTCAAACACGAAGTACAAGTGACGCGCTCAATACGGAAGTGGTCTGATGAAGCAGATGCTAAGCTACAGGACTGTTTCACTAGCACAGACTGGAATATTTTCAGGGATTCCTTTGATAACATTGAGGACTTCAACCCATCAGTCACCGGCTTCATTAATAAGTGCATCGACGACATCGTCCCCACAGTGACCGTATGTACAGTGGGGCAAAAATGTATTTAGTCAGCCACCAATTGTGCAAGTTCTCCCACTTAAAAAGATGAGGCCTGTAATTTTCATCATAGGTACACTTCAACTATGACAGACAAAATGGGGGGAAAAAAATCCAGAAAATCACATTGTAGGATTTTTAATGAATTTATTTGCAAATTATGGTGGAAAATAAGTATTTGGTCACCTACAAACAAGCAAGATTTCTGGCTCTCACAGACCTGTAACTTCTTCTTTAAGAGGCTCCTCTGTCCTCCACTCGTTACCTGTATTAATGGCACCTGTTTGAACTTGTTATCAGTATAAAAGACACCTGTCCACAACCTCAAACAGTCACACTCCAAACTCCACTATGGCCAAGACCAAAGAGCTGTCAAAGGACACCAGAAACAAAATTGTAGACCTGCACCAGGCTGGGAAGACTGAATCTGCAATAGGTAAGCAGCTTGGTTTGAAGAAATCAACTGTGGGAGCAATTATTAGGAAATGGAAGACATACAAGACCACTGATAATCTCCCTCGATCTGGGGCTCCACGCAAGATCTCACCCCGTGGGGTCAAAATGATCACAAGAACGGTGAGCAGAAATCCCAGAACCACACGGGGGGACCTAGTGAATGACCTGCAGAGAGCTGGGACCAAAGTAACAAAGCCTACCATCAGTAACGCATTACACCACCAGGGACTCAAATCCTGCAGTGCCAGACGTGTCCCCCTGCTTAAGACAGTACATGTCCAGGCCCGTCTGAAGTTTGCTAGAGAGCATTTGGATGATCCAGAAGAAGATTGGGAGAATGTCATATGGTCAGATGAAACCAAAATAGAACTTTTGGGTAAAAACTCAACTCGCCGTGTTTGGAGGACAAAGAATACTGAGTTGCATCCAAAGAACACCTGTGAAGCATGGGGGTGGAAACATCATGCTTTGGGGCTGTTTTTCTGCAAAGGGACCAGGACGACTGATCCGTGTAAAGGAAAGAAGGAATGGGGCCACGTATCATGAGGTTTTGAGTGAAAACCTCCTTCCATCAGCAAGGGCATTGAAGATGAAACGTGGCTGGGTCTTTAAGCATGACAATGATCCCAAACACACCGCCCGGGCAACGAAGGAGCGGCTTCGTAAGAAGCATTTCAAGGTCCTGGAGTGGCCTAGCCAGTCTCCAGATCTCAACCCCATAGAAAATATTTGGAAGGAGTTGAAAGTCTGTGTTGCCCAGCAACAGCCCCAAAACATCACTGCTCTATAGGAGATCTGCATGGAGGAATGGGCCAAAATACCAGCAACAGTGTGTGAAAACCTTGTGAAGACTTACAGAAAACGTTTGACCTCTGTCATTGGCAACAAAGGGTATATAACAAAGTATTGAGATAAACTTTTGTTATTGACCAAATACTTATTTTCCACCATAATTTGCAAATAATTTCATTTAAAAAATCCTACAATGTGATTTTCTGGATTTTTTGTTTCTCATTTTGTCTGACATAGTTGAAGTGTACCTACGATGAAAATTACAGGCCTCTCATCTTTTTAAGTGGGAGAACTTGCACAATTGGTGGCTGACTAAATACTTTTTTTGCCCCACTGTACATACCCCAACCAGAAGCCATGGATTACAGGCAACATCCGCACTGAGCTAAAGGCTAGAGCTGCTGCTTTCAAGGAGTGGGACTCCAATCAGGACGCTTATAAGAAATCCCACTATGACCTCCGATGAGGCATCAAACAGGCAAAGCATTAATACAGGACTATGATCGAATCATACTATCCCGGCTCGTACGCTCATCAGTCTGCAAGAACCCACCACATCCATCATCGATTACAAATGAAAAACCAGCTTAGACCTGCCCAGTGAGGTGAGCCTATCAGACAAGATAAATGTCTTCTATGCTCACTTCGAAGCACACAACACTGAACCATGCATGAGAGGACGATGCGGCCGAAAGGCCAGATGGATTACCAGGACACATACTCAGAGCATGCGCTGATCAGCTGGCAAGTGTCTTCACTGACATTTTCAACCTCTCCCTGACCCTCTCTGTAATACATACATGTTTCAAGTAGACCACCATAGTTCATGTGCCCAACAACGCCAAGGTAACCTGTCTAAATGACTAGCCCCATAGCACTCCCATCTGTAGCCATGAAGTGCTTTGAAAAGCTGGTCATAACTCACATCAACACCATCATTCCAGACAACCTGGACATATTCCAATTGGAATACTGCCCCAAAAGATCCACAGATGACATAGGATATTTTTGGCCATATTGCCCAGCCCTATCACATTCTTCAAATGTTTTATGTTTTGACGGTATGTTATGTTTTTTTTAAATAATAGAAAATGTATAAATATGCTTAAAAGTAGTTCATGACCATAGGGTGGAACACAAATAAGTTATTTCAAATAGGGCTTTCTCCTTTCTTTGTTTTTTACAGCTCAATCCAACAACAAAAAATATTTATACAAATAAAATACAAATAATTTGTGTCCTTCCCTATAAGCGTGCTGAAATTGTTAATTTGTTTACCGTGAAATAGAATTGTATCTGGTCAAACACAATTTTTCCCAGAAGTGTACTAAGTGTTGGTAACAGGCTGATTGGTTAGCTATGTGCCAGTAAAGGGGGCTTTACTATTCTTAGGTAGCGGAATGACTTTAGCTTCCCTCCAGGCCTGAGGGCACATGCTCTCTAGTAGGCTTAAATTGAAAATGTGGCAAATAGGAGTGGCAATATCATCTGCTCAGTAATTTTACATCCAGACTGTCAGACCCCGGTGGCTTGTCATTGTTGGTAGGCAATTTTTTCCACCTCTTCCACACTAACTTTACGGAATTCAAAAGTACAATTCTTGTCTTTCATAATTTGGCCCAATATACTTGAATGTGTAGTGTCAGCGTTTGTGGCTGGCATGTCATCCCTAAGTTTGCTCATCTTGCCAATGAACAAGTCATTAAAGTAGTTGGCAATATCAGTGGGCTTTGTGATGAATGAGTCATCTGATTCAATGAATGAAGGAGCAGAGTTGGCCTTTTTTCCCAAAATTTCATTTAAGGTGCCCCAAATATTTTATATAGATTTCTTTGTTTCAGCAGGTGTATCTCACTGATCATCCCTAAAGCCAACACCTCATTTGGCCGCCTTTCGTTCCAGTTCTCTGCTGCCTGTGACTGGAACGAATTGCAAAAATCGCTGAAGTTGGAGACTTTTATCTCCCTCACCAACTTCAAACATCAGCTATATGAGCAGCTAACCGATCGCTGTAGCTGTACATAGTCTATTGGTAAATAGCCCACCCATTTTTACCTACCTCATCCCCATACTGTTTTTATTTATTTACTTTTCTGCTCTTTTGCACACCAATATCTCTACCTGTACATGACCATCTGATCATTTATCACTCCAGTGTTAATCTGCAAAATTGTAATTATTCGCCTACCTCCTCATGCCTTTTGCACACAATGTATATAGACTCTCTTTTTTTCTACTGTGTCATTGACTTGTTAATTGTTTACTCCATGTGTAACTCTGTGTTGTCTGTTCACACTGCTATGCTTTATCTTGGCCAGGTCGCAGTTGCAAATGAGAACTTGTTCTCAACTAGCCTACCTGGTTAAATAAAAGGTGAAATAAATAAATAAATCGTTTATTTACTTTAGTCACATGACTTCTTAATTTGCAGTATGTTTGCCAATCAGTTGTGCAGCCAGACTTCCTTGCCATTTGTTTTGCCTCATCCCTCTCAACCATACAAATGTTCAATTCCTCATCAATCCAAGGGGATTTAACAGTTTTTACAGTCATTTTCTTAATGGGTGCGTGCTTATTAGTAACTGGAATAAGTAGTTTCATAAATGCATCAAGTGCAGCGTCTGCTTGCTCTTCATTACACACCACAGACCAGCAAATATTCTTTACATCATCAACATATGAATCACTACAAAACGTATTGTATGACCGCTTATAAACTATATTAGGCTCATCCTTTGGAACTTTGGTTTTCCTAGATATGGCTATTATATTGTGAACACTACATCCTATGGATTTGGATGCTGCTTTGAAGCAAATATCTGCAGCATTAGTATAGATGTGATCAATTCATGTTGATGATTTAATTCCTGCGCTGTTTGTAACTACCCTGGTAGGTTGACTGACAACCTGATCCAGGTTGCAGGCACTAGTTACAGTTTCAATATTTTTATTGAGTGGACAGCTTGATGATAGCCAGTCAATATTTAAAAATCACCCAAAAAATATACTTCTCTGTTGATATCACATTCATTATCAAGCATTTCACACACATTATCCAGATACTGACTGTTAGCACTTGGTGGTCTATAGCAGCTTCCCACAAGAATGGGCTTTAGGCGAGGCAGATGAACCTTTAGCCATATTACTTCAACAGAATTTAATTTTTTTACAGGAATGTGGTTCTGAATATAGACCGCAACATCGGTCTATAATGCCAATTGGCATTTCTGTCTTTTCGGTAGATGTTATAACCATGTATTGCTACCACTATCGTCAAAGGTATTATCTAAGGGAGTTTCAGAGATAGTCAGAATATGAATGTCATCTGTTACAAGCAAGTTATTGAATTCATGGACCTTTTTTCTTAGGCTACATATGTTAATATGGGCAATTTTTTGCACTTTTCTGGGTTGCTTGATTGTTTTTAATGCTTTACTGGGAAGCTTTTAACCTTTTGTAACTAGGGGGCAGTATTTTCATTTTTCGATAAAAAACGTTCCCGTTTTAAACAAGATATTTTGTCACGAAAAGATGCTCGACTATGCATAGAAGAATTGACAGCTTTGGATAGAAAACACTCTGACGTTTCCAAAACTGCAAAGATATTGTCTGTGAGTGCAACAGAACTGATGTTACAGGCGAAACCCAGACAAAATAATGACTCCTTATATGGCTGTGAATGAGCTACGAATGAGCTTACGTTTTCTACATATTCCCCAAGGTGTCTACAGCATTGTGACGTCTTTTTACGCATTTATGTTGAAGAATAGCCGTAAGGGACCACATTTAGCAAGTGGTCACATGATGGCTCCTGCAGAAAATCTTGCGTAAAGTACACAAGTAGCCATTTTTGTTCGTTGATTCTAAACAACGTTTGCCATGTTTCTGTCGATATTATGGAGCTAATTTGGAAAAAAGTTCGGCGTTGTAGTGACCGCATTTTCTGGTCGATTTCTCAGCCAAACGTGACGAACAAACGGGAGCTATTTCGCCTACAAAAATAATATTTTTGGAAAAAAGGAACATTTGCTATCTAACTGGGAGTCTCCTGAGTGAAAACATCCGAAGTTCTTCAAAGGTAAATGATTTAATTTGATTGCTTTTCTTATTTTCGTGAAAATGTTGCCTGCTGCCAGCAGAGCCTAGCATTATGCCATGATAAACTTACACAAATGCTTGTCTAGCGTTGGCTGTAAAGCATATTTTGAAAATCTGAGATGACATTGTGATTAACAAAAGGCTAAGCTGTGTCTCAAAATATTTCATTTGTGATTTTCATGAATAGGAAGATTTATGTCCGCTGCGTTATGCTAATTATTTTGAGGCTATGATTACGCTCCCGGATCCGGGTTTGATAGTCGCAAGAAGTTAAGAGGTGTTATTGTTGTTATTTACATTGGAACTGATTATGCAGCTCACCCTGCACTAAGTGGTCTTCCTACTAGGTGGAAGGTGGTGATGGTGGTGGTGATGTTGAATGGGCCGGACTCTCAGGCAGCCTCACGGTCTGGTGAGGCTGGGAGCTCCGAGGATCTGAACCAGAGGTAGAAGCCACCGAAGAGGGAGAGAATCGAGGACGAATGACGCAGGTGCCTCCGGATCCGATCTTGGAAAGCCACCAAGGAAGAAGGCGCCGGAACCTCTGTATCCAGGGCGGCAAAGCTGTTTTAGGTCTGTGTCAGTTCCCGGGATCAACATCAGCCATTTTTCCAGCCAAAGAAACAAAAAGCAGAAATATAGATCAAATTAATCACTAACCTTTGATGATCTTCATCAGATGACACTCATAGGACGTCATGTTACACAATACATGTATATTTTGTTCGATAATATGCATATTTATATCCAAAAATCTCAGTTTACATTGGCGCCTTACGTGCAGTAATGTTTTGATTCCAAAACATCCGGTGATTTTGCACAATAAACATTGATAAAAGATACAACTGTTATTCACAGAATTAAAGATAGACTTCTCCTTAATGCAACCGCTGTGTCAGATATCAAACAAACTTTACGGAAAAAGCATCATCTGAGAAACGCGCTCAGAACCCAAAACAGCAGGAGAAATATCTGCCATTTTGGAATCAACAGAAGTTAGAAACAACACCATAAATATTCACTTACCTTTGATGATCTTCATGAGAAGGCACTCCCAGGAATCCCAGTTTGACAATAAATCACTGATTTGTTCCATAAAGTCCCTCATGTATGTCCAAATAGCCACTTGTTAGCGTGTTCAGCCCAGTAATCCATCTTCATGAGGCGCGAGCATTTCGTCCAGACAAAAACTCAAAAAGTTCCATTACAGGTCGTAGAAATAAGCCAAACGATGTATGGAATCAATCTTTAGGATGTTTTTAACATAAAACATCAATAATGTTCCAACCGGAGAATTCCTTTGTCTTCAGAAAAGCAATGGAATGAGAGGTAACTCTGTCGGGAGCGCGCGTCATGAGACCAAGGCACTCTGCCAGACCACAGACTCAAAGAGGTCTCATGTGCCCCTCCTTTATAGTAGAATCCTCATTCAAGTTTCTAAAGACGGTTGACATCTAGTGGAAGCCATAGGAAGTGCAACTTTATCCATATCTCAATGTGTAGGTTTTCGCCTGCCATATGAGAACTGTTATACTCACAGACATCATTCAAACAGTTTTAGAAACTTCAGAGTGTTTTCTATCCAATACAAATAATAATATGCATATATTAGCATCTGGGACAGAGTAGGAGGCAGTTCACTCTGGGCATGCTATTCATCCAAAAGTGAAAATGCTGCCCCCTATCCCAAAAAGGTTAATTTAACTAAGTCAGTTTCGAACAAATTCTTATTTACAAGGAGAGCCTACTCCTTCCTCCCAGTCAGAGAATTGAACCCCTGGTATCCTTCACGACAAGGAGACTCTTTAGCTAAATAGCCCAGTACTGTACTCCCAACTGTCACATTGTACAGCTCCATATTTTCCGTTCCATCCTAACGGAAACCCAGAGGGTTTTTAGTTTTTCTTGGAATAGAAACACCATTATATTAATCAAATGAATTGAGCAAAATGTCTTAAAAATCAGTCCCATATACTATGTTCTTACAAAAAAAGGTTAAATTATCTAGTACAGCCACTATCAAATGCTTCTCAAAGATGACCTCTGGTGGTCAAACTAGCATTGATGGTACCAGTGGTTCACACTTAAATAACGTGCCATAGAATTCTGCAGCCCCATGCAAGCTCCGCCGCAGTACACTGCAACTTTTAAAGGACAAAGCACTGTATATTGAACAAAAATATAAATGCAACATTTAACAATTTTCCTGAGTTAAAGTTCATATAAGGAAATGAGTCAATTTAAATCAATGAATTAGTCCCTAATCTATGGATTTCACATCACTGGGCAGGGGAGCAGCCATGAGTGGGCCTGGGAGGGTGGCTTATGGTAAAGAAAGTAACATTCAATTCCATGGCAACAGCTCTGGTGGACATTCCTAGAATCAGCATGCCAATTGCACGCTCCCTCAAAACTGTGGTGTGTGACAAAATTGCACATTTTAAAGTGGCCTTTTATTATCCCAAGGTGCACCTGTGTAATGATCATGCTGTTTAATCAGTTTCTTGATATGCCACACCTGTCAGGTAGATGGATTATCTTGGCAAAGGAGAAATGCTCACTAACAGGGATGTAAACAAATGTGTACACAGAATTTGAAAGAAATAAGCTTTTTGTGCTTATAGAACATTTCTGGGATCTTTTTTTTCATCTCATTCATTTCTTTTTATTTAACAAGATAATGAAACATGGGACCAACACTACTTTATATTTTTGTTCAGTATACAGTGCATTCGGAAAGTATTTCAGATCCCTAGACTTTTTCCACATTTTGTTACATTATAGCCTTATTCTAAAATGGATTAAATAAAAATTCCTCAATCTACAAACAATACCCCATAATGTCAAAACGAAAACAGGTTTTTAGTAATGTTTGCAAATTTATTACACACATCTGTCTATATAAGGTCCCACAGTTGTCAGTGCATATCAGAGCAATGAGGTTGAAGGAATTGTCCATAGAGCTCCGAGACAGGATTGTGTTGAGGCACCAATCTGGGGAAGACTACCAAAAAATGTCTGCAGCATTGAAGGTCCCCAAGGACACAGTGGAGACCATCATTCTTAAACGGAAGAAGTTTGGAACCACCAAGACTCTCCCTAGAACTTGCATCCCAGCAAAACTGAGCAAAAAGAGGAGAAGGGCCTTGGTCGGGGAGGTGACCAAGAACCCGATGGTCATTCTGACAGAGCTCCAGAGTTCCTCTGTGGAGATGGGAGACATTTCCAGAAGGACAATCATCTCTGAAGCACTCCACCAAATGAAGCCTTTATTTTTAGAGTGGCCAGACGGAAGCCACTCCTCAGTAAAAGGCACATAACAGCCCACTTGAAGTTTGCCAAAAGGCACCTAAAGACTCTCAGACCATGAAAAACAACATTCTCTGGTGTGATGAAACGAAGATTGAACTCTGGCCTGAATGCCAAGTGTCACGTCTGGAGGAAACCTGGCACCATCTCTACGGTGAAGCATGGTGGTGGCAGCATCATGCTGTGGGAAGTTTTTCACCGGTGTTGGGGAATAATCAGAATTAGTTGGGTAACATAGATGAGATGTTTTATTTTCATTATATGCTTGTGAGTTACTTCTCATCAGAATGTCTATTTTTGGATAATACTGTTGGCCGGTTGCAGTTATCTGTTCTCTGACATGGGGTCAGTTACTTGGGCCGCAGAGAGGGGAGGGATCAAGATTGTCTTCATATGTAAACATATCTTTTAAACCAATTATCTCTTGTCTCCACAATGTCTGTGTGCCAGTCACTGTGTCTCTGTGATCTTGTCAAGGAGGGGTGTATTTGATATATGCCCGTTGATAGGTTTTGTTTTATGGTCCTGAGAGCGAGATAAGAACATAGTTTAGGAGACAAAGCTGAACGATCATTTATAGCCAATGCTGTCTGGCTACGTGTGTCTTTGCTATAAAGGATCTCAGTTGCAATGTGTAAGGACTCTCAGAGAATTCATTTATAGACACTGAATTGATCTGAGAGTCACAGGGTTGTGATGGAGCTCATATAATTAAAGATGGACTTTATGATAACTCTGACTTGTGTGTGGTTTGCTCTCACGATTTGGTAAATACAGGAAATTTCCACGACACCGGCATGGACTGGGCGACTAGTCAGGATCGAGGGAAAGATGAACGGAGCAAAGTACAGAAAGATCCTTGATGAAAACCTGCTCCAGAAAGCTCAGGACCTCAGACTGGGGAGAAGGTTCACCTTCCAACAGGACAACGACCCTAAGCACACAGCGAAGACAATGCAGAAGTGGCTTCTGGACAAGTCTCTGAATATCCTTGAGTGGACCAGCCAGAGCCTGAACCAGATCAAACATCCCTGGAGAGACCTGAAAATAGCTGTGCAGCAACACTCCCAATCCAACCTGACAGACCTTGAGTGGATCTTCAGAGAAGAATGGCAGAAACCCCCCAAATACAGGTGTGCCATGCTTGTAGCGTCATACCCAAGAAGACTCGAGGCTGTAAACGCTGCCAAAGGTGCTTCAACAAAGTAATGAGTAAAGGGTCTGAATACTTACACTAAAAGGTATACATTTGCTACAATTTTTAAAACCTGTTTTTGCTTTGTCGTTATGGGGTATTGTGTGTAGGTTGATGAGGGGGGAAAAAAACAATTTAATCCATTTTAGAATAAGGCTGTACTGTAACAAAATGTGAGAAAAGTCAAATCTAAATACTTTAATGCACTGTATAGAAAATCAGTATAAATAATATTGTGATACAATACTGTATTCCCCCTCCCATCACTAATATGTACCAGCACGCTAGTAAATAAGTGAGGAAAGGCAATGGTCAAATGAAAATAGATAGATAAGGACCAAGTTTCAATACCATGCTGATATTATTCACAGTATGGACCCTCTTCATGTTCTGACAATTGGCAGTAACTTCACACGGCCTGTATTGTGCTTTCCCGTCAGTGAACAGTGATTCCATTCCCATTCCTAAACCCCATTTCCAGAAAGACAGGGAGTCATTATTAACCTTCTGATAAAAGACTGTTGGTTACCTGTTGGGGTATCTGTGAAATCTGGGAGGCTGTGATGGTGGTGGGGAAGGAGACAGTTTGTGTCTCAGTGCCATTGTTGTTCTGCACGTCTTCCATGGTCACTGCAGAGGCAGAGATACTGATAAAAAAAATCTCAATAATTTCTGGATATCAATTAATTAATATCAAATCATTTCTGGATAACAATTAAGTACTTCATGTGATTATTGTCAACTAAAATAGTTAAAAATAAACAAATAGCATAGGTTTGGAATGTGAACGTGCCTTAGGCATGCTGCAAGGAGGCATGACGACTGCAGATGTAGCCAGGGCAATAAATTGCAACGTCCGTACTGTGAGACGCCTAAGACAGCGCTACTACAGGGAGACAGGACGGGCAGTTGATTGTCCTCAAAGTGGCAGACCATGTGTAACAACACCTGCACAGGATCGGCACATCCGAACATTACACCTGCGGGATAGGTACAGGATTGCAACAAAAACTGCCCGAGTTACACCAGGAACGCACAATCCCTCTATCAGTGCTCAGACTGCCCACAATAGGCTGAGAAAGGCTGGACTGAGGGCTTGAAGGCTTGTTGTAAGGCAGGTCCTCACCAGACATCCCCGGCAACAATGTTGCCTATGGGCACCAACCCACCGTCGCTGGACCAGATGGACTGGCAAAAAAATGCTCTTTACTGATGAGTCGCAGTTTTGTCTCACCAGGGTTGATGGTCGGATTTGTGTTTATCGTCAAAGGAATGAGCGTTACACTGAGGCCTGTCCTCTGGAGCGGGATCGATTTGGAGGTGGAGGGTCCGTCATGGTCTGGGGCGGTGTGTCACAGCATCATCGGACTGAGCTTGTTGTCATTGCAGGCAATCTCAACGCTGTGCGTTACAGGGAAGACATCCTCCTCCATAATGTGGTACTCTTCCTGCAGGCTCATCCCGACATAACCCTCTAGCATGACAATGCCACCAGCCATACTGCTCGTTCTGTGCGTGATTTCCTGCAAGACAGGACTGTCAGTGTTCTGCCATGGCCAGCGAAGAGCCCGGATCTCAATCCCATTTAGCACGTATGGGACCTGTTGGATCGGAGGGTGAGGGCTAGGGCCATTCCCCCCAGAAATGTCCGGGAACTTGCAGGTGCCTTGGTGGAAGAGTGGGCTAATATCTCACAGCAAGAACTGGCAAATCTGGTGCAGTCCATGATGAGATTTTTTAAAATGTATTTTATTTATTATTTATTTTCACCTTTATTTAACCAGGTAGGCTAGTTGAGAACAAGTTCTCATTTGCAACTGCGACCTGGCCAAAATAAAGCATAGCAGTGTGAACAGACAACAGAGTTACACATGGAGTAAACAATTAACAAGTCAATGACACAGTAGAAAAAAAGAGAGTCTATATACATTGTGTGAAAAAGGCATGAGGAGGTAGGCGAATAATTACAATTTTGCAGATTAACACTGGAGTGATAAATGATCAGATGGTCATGTACAGGTAGAGATATTGGTATGCAAAAGAGCAGAAAAGTAAATAAATAAAAACAGTATGGGGATGAGGTAGGTAAAAATGGGTGGGCTATTTACCGATAGACTATGTACAGCTGTAGCGATCGGTTAGCTGCTCAGACAGCAGATGTTTGAAGTTGGTGAGGGAGATAAAAGTCTCCAACTTCAGCGATTTTTGCAATTGGTTCCAGTCACAGGCAGCAGAGAACTGGAACGAAAGGCGGCCAAATGAAGTGTTGGCTTTAGGGATGATCAGTGAGATACACCTGCTGGAGCGCGTGCTACGGGTGGGTGTTGCCATCGTGACCAGTGAACTGAGATAAGGTGGAGCTTTACCTAGCATGGACTTGTAGATGACCTTGAGCCAGTGGGTCTGGCGACGAATATGTAGCGAGGGCCAGCCGACTAGAGCATACAGGTCGCAGTGGTGGGTGGTATAAGGTGCTTTAGTGACAAAACGGATGGCACTGTGATAAACTGCATCCAGTTTGCTGAGTAGAGTGTTGGAAGCAATTTTGTAGATGACATCGCCGAAGTCGAGGATCGGTAGGATAGTCAGTTTTACTAGGGTAAGTTTGGCAGCGTGAGTGAAGGAGGCTTTGTTGCGGAATAGAAAGCCGACTCTAGATTTGATTTTCGATTGAAGATGTTTGATATGAGTCTGGAAGGAGAGTTTACAGTCTAGCCAGACACCTAGGTACTTATAGATGTCCACATATTCAAGGTCGGAACCATCCAGGGTGGTGATGCTAGTCAGGCGTGCGGGTGCAGGCAGCGAACGGTTGAAAAGCATGCATTTGGTTTTACTAGCATTTAAGAGCAGTTGGAGGCCACGGAAGGAGTGTTTTATGGCATTGAAGCTCGTTTGGAGGTTAGATAGCACAGTGTCCAAGGACGGGCCGGAAGTATATAGAATGGTGTCGTCTGCGTAGAGGTGGATCAGGGAATCGCCTGCAGCAAGAGCAACATCATTGATATATACAGAGAAAATAGTCAGCCCGAGAATTGAACCCTGTGGCACCCCCATAGAGACTGCCAGAGGCCAGCATGCCCTCCGATTTGACACACTGAACTCTGTCTGCAAAGTAGTTGGTGAACCAGGCAAGGCAGTCATCAGAAAAACCGAGGCTACTGAGTCTGCCAATAAGAATATGGTGATTGACAGAGTCGAAAGCCTTGGCAAGGTCGATGAAGACGGCTGCACAGTACTGTCTTTTATCGATGGCGGTTATGATATCGTTTAGTACCTTGAGCGTGGCAGGGGGGCACCCGTGACCGGCTCGGAAACCAGATTGCACAGCGGAGAAGGTAGGGTGGGATTCGAGATGGTCAGGGGAGATGCACCGCAGTACTTAATGCAGCTGGTGGACACACCAGATACTGACTGTTACTTATGATTTTGACCCCCCCCCCCCTCCTCCTTTGTTCAGGGACACATTATTCAATTTCCGTTAGTCACATGTCTGTGGAACTTGTTCAGTTTATGTCTCAGTTGTTGAATCTTGTTATGGTCATACACATTTTTGCACATAGTTCTCTGAAAATAAAACGCAGTTGACAGTGAGGACGTTTCTTTTTATTTAGCTAGTTTAGCTAGCTAACATTAGCTAATTATGTCTCACCAAGGATATGGTCTCACTTAGGATGTGATTTGAAATAGACAAGATGGCACCGGAGAAAAGGCTGACGTTTTACGTGTCCCCAACCAATTGTTTTTGTGTTAGTTTCTTTGCATTGTTTGTAACTGATTTTCTTGTACATAATGCTGCCGCTACACACTGAACTCTATCAGAGAAGTAGTTGTTAAACCAGGTGAGGCAATCATGAGAAACCAAGGCTGCCTTGGCCAGGTCGATGAATACAGCTGCACAGTAATGTCTCTTATCGATAGCAGTTATGATGTCGTTTAGAACCTTGAGCGTGGCTGAGGTGCAGCCATGACCAGCTCTGAAACCAGATTGCATAGCGGAGAAGGTACGGTGGGATTCAAAATGGTCGGTAATCTGTTTGTTAACTTGGCTTTCGAAGACCTTAAAAAGACAGGGTAGGATAGATATAGGTCTGTAGCAGTTTGGGTCTAGAGTGTCACCCCCTTTGAAGAGGGGGATGACCGCAGCAGCATTCCAATCTTTGGGAATCTCAGACGAT
This sequence comes from Oncorhynchus tshawytscha, assembly GCF_018296145.1. NCBI lineage: Eukaryota > Metazoa > Chordata > Actinopteri > Salmoniformes > Salmonidae > Oncorhynchus > Oncorhynchus tshawytscha. The sequence goes on along the minus strand of NC_056435.1, from coordinate 46,956,852 downwards.
ACGAAAGAGAGGTTGAACAGGCTAGTAATAGGGGTTGCAACAATTTCGGCAGATCATTTTAGAAAGAGAGGGTCCAGATTTTCTAGCCCGGCTGATGTTTAGGGGTCCAGATTTTGCAGCTCTTTCAGAACATCAGCTATCTGGATTTGGATAAAGGAGAAATGGTGGGGGCTTTGGCGGGTTGCTGTGGAGGGTGCCGGGCAGTTGACCGGGGTAGGGGTAGCCATGTGGAAAGCATGGCCAGCCGTAGAGAAATGCTTATTGAAATTCTCAATTATAGTGGATTTATCGGTGATGACAGTGTTTCCTAGCCTCAGAGTAGTGGGCAGCTGGGAGGAGGTGCTCTTATTCTCCATGGACTTTACAGTGTCCCAGACCTTTTTTTGACTTATGGTAGGCCTGATCCCCGACAACATGAGACAGCCTATAGGGAGGAGGTCAGAGACCTGGCCGTGTGGTGCCAAAAAGCTAACGTTTCAGTTTAGAACATGAGAACCTATGAAAGTTGGTGGTTCCTTTTAACATGAGTCTTCAATATTCCAAGGTAAGAGGTTTTAGGTTGTAGTTAATATAATATTTATAGGACTATTTCTCTCTCTACCATTTGTATTTCATATACCTTTGACTATTGGATGTTCTTATAGGCACTTTAGTATTGCCAGTGTAACAGTATAGCTTCCGTCCCTCTCCTCGCCCCTACCTGGGCTCGTACCAGGAACACATCGACAACAGCCACCCTCGAAGCATCGTTACCCATCGCTCCACAATATCCGCGGCCCTTGCAGAGCAAGGGGAACAAATACTCCAAGTCTCAGAGCGAGTGACATTTAAAACGCTATTAGCGCGCACCCCGCTAATCTCGTGAGTTGATATGCTTGAAGTCATAAACAGCGCAATGCTTGAAGCATTGCGAAAAGCTGCTGGCAAAACGCACGACAGTGCTGTTTGAATGAATGCTTACGAGCCTGCTGCTGTAACGGATGTGAAATGGATAGCTAGTTAGGGGTGGTGCGCGCTAATAGCGTTTCAATCGGTGACGTCACTTGCTCCGAGACCTTGAAGTAGTGGTTCCCCTTGCTCTGCAAGGGCCGCGGCTTTTGTGGAGCGATGGGTAACGATGCTTCGTGGGTGTCAGTTGTTGAGGTGTGCAGAGAGTCCCTGGTTCTAGCCCGGGTAATGGCGAGGGGACGGACTAAACTTATACTGTAAGTTCAGTCAGACTGCTCTATCAAATCATAGACTTAATTATAACACACAGAAATACGAGCCTTTGGTCATTAATATGGTCAAATCCAGAAACTATCATTTCGAAAACAAAACGTTTATTATTTCAGTGAAATAAGGAACCGTTCCGTATTTAACGGGTTGCATCCCTAAGTCTAAATATTGCTGTTACATTGTACAACCTTCAATGTTATGTCATAATTACATAAAATTAAGGCAAATTAGTTCGCAACGACCCAGGCGGCCCAAACTGTTGCATATACCCTGCATATACCCTGACTCTGCGTGCAATGAACGAAAGTGAAGTGACACAATTTCACCTGGTTAATATTGCCTGGTAACCTGGATTTCTTTTAGCTAAATATGCAGGTTTTAGCTAAATATGCAGGTTCCACAACTTCAAACAGTCACACTCCAAACTCCACTATGGCCAAGACCAAAGAGCTGTCAAAGGACACCAGAAACAAAATTGTAGACCTGTACCAGGCTGGGAAGACTGAATCTGCAATAGGTAAGCAGCTTGGTTTGAAGAAATCAACTGTGGGAGCAATTATACACTATACATACAAGACCACTGATAATCTCCCTCGATCTGGGGCTCCACGCAAGATCTCACCCTGTGGGGTCCAAAGGATCACAAGAACGGTGAGCAAAAATCCCAGAACCACACGGGGGGACCTAGTGAATGACCTGCAGAGAGCTGGGACCAAAGTAACAAAGCCTACCATCAGTAACACACTACGCCGCCAGGGACTCAAATCCTGCAGTGCCAGACGTGTCCCCCTGCTTAAGCCAGTACATGTCCAGGCCCGTCTGAAGTTTGCTAGAGAGCATTTGGATGATCCAGAAGAAGATTGGGAGAATGTCATATGGTCAGATGAAACCCAAATATAACTTTTTGGTAAAAACTCAACTCGTTGTGTTTGGAGGACAAAGAAGGCTGAGTTGCATCCAAAGAACACCTGTGAAGCATGGGGGTGGAAACATCATGCTTTGGGGCTGTTTTTCTGCAAAGGGACCAGGATGACTGATCCGTGTAAAGGAAAGAAGGAATGGGGCCACGTATCGTGAGGTTTTGAGTGAAAACCTCCTTCCATCAGCAAGGGCATTGAAGATGAAACGTGGCTGGGTCTTTCAGCATGACAATGATCCCAAACACACCGCCCGGGCAACGAAGGAGCGGCTTCGTAAGAAGCATTTCAAGGTCCTGGAGTGGCCTAGCCAGTCTCCAGATCTCAACCCCATAGAAAATATTTGGAAGGAGTTGAAAGTCTGTGTTGCCCAGCAACAGCCCCGAAACGTCACTGCTCTAGAGGAGATATGCATGGAGGAATGGGCCAAAATACCAGCAACAGTGTGTGAAAACCTTGTGAAGACTTACAGAAAACGTTTGACCTCTGTCATTGGCAACAAAGGGTATATAACAAAGTATTGAGATAAACTTTTGTTATTGACCAAATACTTATTTTCCAACATAATTTGCAAATAAATAAATAAAAAATCCTACAATGTTAGCCTAGGAATGGTGGGTTGTCATTGAAAATAAGAATGTGTTCTTAAAAGACTTGCCTAGTTAAATAAAAGGTGTTAAAAAAAACAGTTAAAATAAATAAAAACAATTTAACAAAATTAACTCGGCCAAATCGGTGTCCAAAAATACAGATTTCCGAATGTTATGAAAACATGAAATCGGCCCTAATTAATCGGCCATTCCGATTAATCAGTCGACCTCTAGTAATAACTACGTTAAAAAAAATCATTAACACGTTAAATTATGTGATGTGCAGTCATATTCTGGTCCTGATTGGTAAACAAGCTTATATGACACATCAAATAGTGTTATTTGACATGTATGTTTTTTGACACACAAAGACCCAAACGGCATTCATAGAAATTCGGGTTGAGAATGAAACGATTGAAAAAATTAACAACGAAACAGCACAGCAAGTAAGTGAAATAAATGAGGTTGGATTATGGTTTACTGGTAATGGGGACATACGTAAATGCCAACAAAATACATTTTTGGTCAGTGTGTGTGTTTGTGTAACCTTGATTTAAGGAGGCAAGTCGGTTAAGAACAAATTCTTATTTACAATGACGGCCAAACCCGGACAACGTTGGGCCAATTGTGCACAGCCCAATGGGACTCCCAATCACTGACAAATGTGATACAGCCTGGATTCGAATCATGGACTGTAGTGGCGCATCTTGCACTGATATGCAGTGCCTTAGACCGCTGCGTCCGTGTGTGTTAACTATTAACTGTACTAGAATGCTTAAAAGTCACAAAAAAATGTTAATATAGTTTCTCTATTGGTCAAAAATGTCATATCGGTGCATCACTAACCGGTACACCCCTGTATATAGTCTCGCTATTATTATTTTACTGCTGCTGTTTAATTACTTGCTACTTTTTTTCCGTATTCTTTTTTTTTTTTACTGCATTGTTGGTTAGGGGCTAGTAAGTAAGCGTTTCATTGTAAGGGTTACACCGGTTGTATTCGGCGCATGTGACTAATACACTTTGATTTGAAATTCAGTAACGTTACTAACTAGCTAGCTAAGTTGCTGACAGCACTAAACCTAAAGACTAACTGTGGCAATGTTAGATAAGTAGCTAAACATTGCTAACTAGGTAACGTTACCGGAACTAGCTAACTGCTTAACTGCAGCGTTGGCTAAGGACAAGTTAGACAGTATCCTCTAATTTGAATACGTTCGCTAGCAAACATTAACGATTGCTAGTTAGCCAATTTGTCGAATTAGGCCGGGTAACGTGTCAGTCAGCAAACTGCGTAACGTTAGTTGGCTTGCTAAACATTGCCGTTGGTGAATAAACCAGATTATATTCTTAACATTTCTCCAGGACTCATATGCCTTGTAGCTAGCTGACTCGCACTGTATTTGCTTTTGGACAATGAGCGAATTTGTGTAATACCGAGTCACTGGCACGCAAGTACCCGCGTCAATAGACGTCAGCAATACCGCCACCTTCCCTTCCACAACGACGAGGAGACGGAAAGGGAGCCGCCATTAAATTATTAGCAACAAAGCAAACCATTGCTCAATTTAAAGCTGAGTACATAGCTAATATATATGCAGGCGGTCAAGTCATTGAGAAGCTGCATTACCTTTCAAATCCTTCGTGGGCCTCAGCAATGGCGTCGATTATCGCAAAAGCTAGTATAAAATCACGGGGGGGGTAGTTGCTGGCTAATTGCTAAATAAAAGGGCGGTGCGACACCATTATTTTTTAATCGTTTTATTTTTTTGAAAGGAAGGAGGCCCCAAGATACACAAATGACGTTATTGATTCCTTTGGGTGCTGTGATTGGTGGAAACAGTCATTCCACAGCATGGAAAGTGTAAAATATAAACGTGATGTAATGTATTGACGTTAATCCTCTGTTTAAAATATAGCCCATTGAATATGAAATACAGATTATTTTAACGCAAAAATAATTAAAGAAGCAATACGATATGATGCAAGCAACTGTATCTCATGAGATAAATTAATCAGAAAGCTATGGTTTTAAAGCTGATCTTGTTAAAAAAATATATTTTCAAAAAGTGTAGTGAAAGGTCAAATCCATAAATATTACCCTACGAATCGTTACCTGAAGAAACTCAAAAAAGACATTAACACTAACTGTACTTTTTGTGATGAGCGTCCAGAAACAGTTTTGCATTTATTTTGACATTGTCTACATGTACAGAAATGATAGCAAGATATTTGTAGATTTAAAATTGATAATATTTTTGATGACTTGTTTATTATGGGAGAATGTGCTGCTCGGTGTCCTTAACTATAATAAGGTTAACGAAAAACTATTTTAATAGACAAATTGTATATTCATAAATGTAAATTCACTAATAAAACACTTGTTTTCTATAAGGAGTTTGAGCAGTAAATTAAGATCATTCTACATTTTTTGAATAAGAAAGCTGTAAAAACAGTCAATAGGTCTGTCTTTTAAGGCCTTTCCATAACCTGTAATTATTCGTACCCCCTAGCATATGTTTGTTTGTATACCTCCTGTATGACTAGTGACTAGACTAGTATACCTCCTGTATGACTAGTGTTTTGTGTATGATATTAAAAATGATTAAAGTGTAATGAAACAAGGGGAGAATCTGAATTGCATACTCCTCCGCGTGTCCGCGTTCATTCTCAAAACCCATTGGAAGAGAAGGTCAAAGGGGCGGGACCTCTGGCTTTCTCATCCAATGGATTTTGAGGAGGAGGCAAGGAGAGAGGACACGAGGAGTATGCGATTGAGATTCTCCCAAGGGCTACCTAGCCAGGGGTGTATTCATTAGTCGGATTCTATTGCAAAATGTTTTGCAACAGAAACAGTTTACCGTTTACTCTAGGAGCCAAACGGATGTAGGGGTGCTCCAGCACACCCTGAAAAATCTTTAAAGAAAATTGGGGGCACTGGGCCTTTAGTATTAGTGGACTAATATAGCCATTTGCAGCATGGGCAAAAATAACTATGAAAAACAGCCCCAGATTCCTCCTCCACCAAACTTTACAGTTGGCACTATGCTTGGTAGCAGGTAGCGTTCTCCTGTCATCCGCCAAACCCAGATTTGATTGGCGGATGACTTGTTGGAAAGGTGGCCTTATATTCCTATGACGGTACCATGTTGAAGGTCACTGTACTCTTCAGTGAAGACCACTCTACTGGCAATGTTTGTCTATGGAGATTGCATGGCATTGTGCATGGCATAGTGCATGGCATACATTTGTCAGCAACAAGTGTGGCTGAAGTAGCCGAATCCATTAATTTGAAGGGGCGTCCACATACTTCTGTATATATATATGAGTTCTGGAACTTCTAATAGAAAATCTGCTGAAAAATAATGCAATTCCAGCACCCAAATACAAAAATGAGTGCAGGCACCTATTTCAGTCAAAGTCAAACACTGGTTATGATAAGGTAAGAGTAGTACTAAGCTATTTGAGGTATTTCGTAGTTGTATTCTTCAAAACCCAATGGGTATTATTTTATTTCAATAGTTGAAATTATCAACAAAATGTTAGACAGAACCTTTAACAAATCTGGTCACCCACCCCTAACCATGAGTAATGTCCTTGAACAATGAACCAAACATTCACTAGAAATCATTATTTGCTGCCAAATCTAAACGAGTGAAAATAATGGGGAAAGGGTAATATAATACAATATCAGCAAGTCTTTATTTCTAAAATATATCATGAGCTAAATTACCCCAGACCACAACAAAATCATGATTGGATCATCCCCATCACATACCTGTTTTTAATTGACATTTTGTTTTACTATTATTAACCAAATAATGTATATACACAGCATACCAGGAGTGCATACACAAAATATTGATTTAACTCGGATAAAGAGATGTGTGTAGTGCTATATGTACAATATCACTAGTCAAACTTAAGACCTCGTTCTTTGTATATTTATTACAAAATACATTTCCCCCAGCCTGTGTAAGAATTGGGGTTAAACTGCACGGCCATTGATTGCATAGTGTTAAAAAACTATTTTGGAGAGAGCAGGAGCAGAGAGAAGAGGAAGCCCTTATTGACCTCCGTCATAGATGGATTGCAGCACTGAGTAACTCCCCTTTTACTCTTCTTAATGTTTGTAGTCTTAGCAGTAATGACAAGCAAGTCCTGGGAAAAACATCCAAAACATGGGGAGTATTATTCACAGACTGCACCGGGGGGACCACCTAGTCCTTCCTTCCCTGTTGTCAGAGTAGCCAACTATTGTTCTTTCAAATGTCTCCCAAAAATCTGATGCCTAACTTCGCTTGAATCTGATGCCTAATGTTGCTTGGTCTCCGAGTCATGCAGACATTCAACGGTGAACTTTTAACGTACATTTGAAGGCAGGATATGGCACTATAACTTGTCACTGGTTTTGTTTTTCTGCATGGATAGGTTCAAATCATATGGCAACCATCTCATCTCTCTAAACATTGTAATTGAACAGCACAAGGGGGACAATTGTTTAACTCACACATCTCTGGTACAGTGCAGTACTGCAATTAGTTCAATCTTCACACAGTGTTCTTATTCATACATTATGACAAAATAAAATGCATCTTCTTTTCAAGCTTTTAAGCAGTGTTGTTAAACATGACTGAATGTTAAATATAGACCAACCCCATTCACACTTCTCACATGATATATACACTACCGTTCAAAAGTTTGGGGTCACTTAGAAATGTCCTTGTTTTCCATGAAAACATACATGAAATGAGTTGCAAAATGAATTGGAAATATAGTCAAGATGATACATATTGATTTTTAAATGAAATAATAATTGTGTCCTTCAAACTTTGCTTTTGTCAAAGAATCCTCCATTTGCAGCAATTACAGCCTAGCAGACCTTTGGCATTCTAGTTGTCAATATTTTTGAGGTAATCTGAAGAGATTTCACCCCATGCTAACTGAAGCACCTCCCACAAGTTGGATTGGTTTGATGGGCACTTTTTACATACCATACGGTCAAGCTGCTCCCACAACAACTCAATAGGGTTGAGATCCGGTGACTGTGCTGGCCACTCCATTATTGACAAAATACCAGCTGACTGCTCCTTCCCTAAATAGTTCTTGCATAGTTTGGAGCTGTGCTTTGGGTCATTGTTGTAGGAGGAAATTGGCTCCAATTAAGCGCCGTTCACAGGGTATGGCGTTGCAAAATGGAGTGATAGCCTTCCTTCTTCAAGATCCCCTTTACATTTTTATTTTATTTATCTGTTATTTTACCAGGTAATTTGACAGAGAACACATTCTCATTTGCAGCATCAACCTGGGGAATAGTTACAGGGGAGAGGGGGATTAATGAGCCAATTGTAAATTGAGGATTATTAGGTGACTGTGATGGTTTGAGGGCCAGATTGGGAATTTAGCCAAGACACCAGGGTTAACACCCCTACTCTTACAATAAGTGCCATGGGATCTTTAATGACCTCAGAGAGTCAGGACACCCGTTTAACGTCCCATCCGAAAGACGGCACCCTACACAGGGCAGTGTCCCAATCACTGCCCTGGGGCATTGGGATATTTTTTTAGACCAGAGGAAAGAATGCCTCCTATGGGCCCTCCAACACCACTTCCAGCAGCATCTGGTCTCCCATCCAGGAACTGACCAGGACCATCCCTGCTTAGCTTCAGAAGCAAGCCAGCAGTGGTTATGCAGGGTGGTATGCTGCTGGCATAAAGCAAGAGGACAAATCTCGCACTTTACCATCAACAAAGCACCCCCAGACTATCACATTGTCTCTACCATGCTTGACAGATGGCGTCAAGCAATCCTCCAGCATCTTTTCATTTTTTCTGCATCTCACGAATGTTCTTCTTTGTGATCCGAACACCTCAAACTTAGATTAGTCTGTCCATAACACTTTTTCCCCAATCTTCCTCTTTCCAGTGTCTGTGTTCTTTTGCCCATCTTAATATTTTATTTGTATTGGCCAGTCTGAGATATGGCTTTTTCTTTGCAACTCTGCCTAGAAGGCCAGCATCCCGGAGTCGCCTCTTCACTGTTGACGTTGAGACTGGTGTTTTGCGGGTACTATATAATGAAGCTGCCAGTTGCGTACTAGACACTAATGTACTTGTCCTCTTGCTCAGTTGTGCACCAGGGCCTCCCACTCCTCTTTCTATTCTGGTTAGAGCTAGTTTGCACTGTTCTGTGAAGGGAGTAGTACACAGCGTTGTATGAGTTATTCCGTTTCTTGGCAATTTCTCACATGGAATAGCCTTAATTTCTCAGAACAAGAATAGACTGATGAGATTCAGGCCATTTTGAGCCTGTAATCGAACCCACAAATACTGATGCTCCAGATACTCAACTAGTCTAAAGAAGGACAGTTTGATTGCTTCTTTAATTAGAACAACAGTTTTCAGCTGTGCTAACATAATTGCAAAAGGGTTTTCTGATGATCAATCAGCCTTTTAAAATTAAAAACTTGAATTAGCTAACACAACGTGCCATTGGAACATAGAAGTGATGGTGGCTGATAATGGGTCTATGTATGCCTATGTAGATATTCCATTAAAAACCTGCAGTTTCCAGCTACAATAGTCATTTACAACATTAACAATTTTAACACTATTTCTGATCAATTTTATGTTATTTTAAATGGACAAAAAATGAGCTTTTCTTTCAAAAACAAGGACATTGCTAAGCGACCAAAAACCTTTGAACGGTTATATATAAATAAATAAAAATACTATTTACATGTTACACCATGAAAATTAATAGTTTACCATGGACTCCTATACCACTGCAAGAATAAAACATAATTTTCTGAGGAGCACATAACAGAAAGGAGCATACAATATAGTAATAAATGTGAAAACTTCTAAAGATTAGAGTAAATGAGAAAGCTTTTCCCAGAGTGCTACAAATTGTGTGTGGGGAGGAGAACATAACAAAGCTAAACTCATGGCTGTTGTCCTCCTATTTCATTCACAGGACTGTGCCTATCTTTAAATGCTAATAAAATATTGACGTTTACAAAAGCTATTTAAATTTACAGGGGGAAAAACAGGTTCTAGTGATTTAAAGTTGAATAGGACTCCATTTTCAAACCTGGCCACTATGACAGTGGCCAATGTTTGATTGCATTAAATATTACAGTCCTATTATGCTAATTGGCAACCTTTTCATATGCAAAATGTTGCATTGCCATATTCTCTCGCTCACATTCTTAAAACACTCAGCCTAGGATAGTGAAAGTGAAAAGTGCCCTGCATCTAATCCCATTTATCGGTGGTTCATAGAAAAAAAATAAGAGCTTATTTTACTTTTACCCAAAACAACAGTAATTTATATTGGTTTAATCATTCTCCCCAAAGCTCATAACATTAAAGCAATCTCTGGTTGGGGGCAGTAGTTATCCCTGACAGTACAAATCCCTGACAACCTTATTCATGGTGGTGTTGTTTTCATGGTCCTTCGAGCCGGATGGGACCTGACCTGGGGAAACTCCTGACCCTATTAGCTAGTTCCTTTCTGCTAATCCCTAGTGAACTCTGATTCCTCAAAAAGTATTCCTCACAATTAATATGCTCCTTGAACACGAGGAATGTGCGTAATTGGATCATGAAAAAATATAACATTTTTGGAGAAAGTGCAAGATTAGTGTTAAATTCTTATGTACAATATTATTTTGCTACCATCTGCTCACAACTATGTTAGCTATCCAGACAACCATCACGTGAGAGGGATGAGTTGAGTTTTTTTTCTCACATTTATGCACACATTTTTAAAAATAATATCTATACAGTATATCGAAACTACTGAGGTCTTAATGGGTACAGTACAGTAAATGGCCTCTAGCTTCTACTCAAAACATCCCTTTGGATATCAATCAGGATTCTCACCCCAATAACACAAACAGTTATGAACTGGAAGAACAGCAAAGGAGAAAAGCAAAAGTTGTATGGGCAAAGTTTTATAAGGCAGGAAGTAAACGTAATTCAAGAAAGGTGAGAATGTGTTCCATTTCATATTTTGCCTTTGTAAAACTTCAAGCAATAAACCTGTGATGTAAGTACAGTACATGATGACTGACAGAATAAATTAAATCAACGGCTGATGATTGGTCTAGCTAATATGTTCATTAGTGTTCTAACATACCTTCACACATCCTTCATAACCCCCTGCCTCAAAGTGCACGGATAAGAGGCCACTACAGGGTGAAGCAAGCACCGGTGTGAGTTTCTGTGAATGTGTGCGTGAATACAGTACAAATATGGCAATTTAGAATAAGTCAAAGATAAGAAAAAGAAAACAAGGACTGGGTAAGACCTGGAAAGCTTTGGGAGGAGAAACAGTTATAATGGATGCATTTTGTACACATCACTCAACCACAGAAAATGATGTCACCAGAGACAGGAAGTCCTCATCCCTTGGCCCCTCACAATACCCCACAGATGATTGGATTGTGGAGTGGGGAGAGTTAAGATTGACTTCAGCACCTTACTCCCCGACACTCTGTGCAAATAGAGGGCCAGTCAGGCTGTTGAGGTGTTTGATTTGGCAGGAGGGTTGTAGGGGGTGTGGCGAGATTAGAGTTATCTTCCCATCCAGTTCCAGTTGAACAGCTGTGTTTGGTGTAGACACACTCACTCTGTCCGGGTGTGAATATATATGTATATATTTTTTCTTCTTCATTTTTTCAAACACAGTGTACGTCTCAAAACACAACAGAGTGCCCCCTTCAAATCCAACCGACCTGGAATGCAAAATACCTAAGATCTGAACATCGTGCACCCCAAAAAGAGCTGTGGTTTCCCCAAGGGTCAGTACAGTCAAGGTCAGCCAACCTTGTGGTTGGCTGAACAGTACAGTCAAGTCAAGTACAGTCAAGTTGTACCACCTTGTGGTACAATATGCATTGTCTGTCTGTGGAGTAGGTTGGTCCAAACCACTTTCTTCCACCAGCCAGAATCTCTTCCATCATACAATAACCAGCCTATCCCCCTGGCCCTTCACATATTATAGGCCACATAGATGGGGTCCAGTTGGTCAGCCAGGAAGGAGTCCCGGAGGTGCATGCGTTGTTTCTCCCCTCTGGAGTTGATGGGTATGACCCCCGGGTCCACGATGACCACCACGCCCACGATGAGGTGGTGCTCCTCCAGCACCACATTGGTGACCAGGGGCACCAGGTCCAGGGCATCCTGCTCTGAGCCACTCAGTTCAGCCACCACCACCAGTAGGTTGGTCCATGTGAATACCGCACTGTATTGGGGACACAGAGTGAGAGGAGAGAAAGGGGTTATAATCAAATGTCAGACTAAGATACATGCGCACATACACACACAATTATGAAAACAGACCAACCAAATGGACAATAGTAAGGTCTCCTAGGACCCCCCAGGGTTCTGACCTCTCTGCAATGCTGCGATGAGCCCGGGACACAGATGTCTCGATGTCGATAGGGTGGTAGCGCAGCCCCCTCAGCTCTAGAGTCTCATCCAGGGAACCCACCACAAACAGGGCGTCATGACGATCTGACCACAGATAGGGAGACAGAGAAAGAGGGACAAACAATATTGAAAACTGGGAATGGTGGGATAGATCGGATCCCTATATCTCCCTTTTCATGTTATCTATTAGCATTAGCATCTATAGCAACACGTTACTCAATTCAGTGCTTCCTAGTTCCATGTATCAAACAGTTATTTCAGTTATATTAAAACCAGGAAAATCTGGAGAGACCCCTGCTGATTACAGACCCATAAGTTTAATCAATTGTGACAATAAAATAACCAAGCCTATAAGCAACAGAATGGCAAAAGACTTACCAGACTTGATACATATCAAAAAAGGTTCATTTAAAAAGACACTTACAAATACATGTTTCAGTTTTATACAATATGCAAAAAAACAAGATATAGATTTATCAATGTCTGTTGATGCCGAAAAGGCTTTCTGCCGTCTTGAAAGACCTTTTCTATTAAAAACGTAGGAAGATTTAAACTTTCCAGCTGTAATAATAAATGTAACAAAAATATTATATAAATGTCCTAAAATCAAAATATTCACAAATAATACATTATCTGAAGAAATTGCATTATAAATAGGCACAAGACAGGGATGTCCTCTATCCCACCTGTTCGCACTGGCAATTGAAGCGCTTGCAGAAAGAATTAGACAGGACGCAAATGTAACAGGTATCAGTATTGCTAAACATTAATATGAACTAAACTTAAATATAAACCAAAAAATAAATAAAATGTTAATAGGAAAAATAAAAAAGAATACTCATTATCTACAGCAATCCTTTAAGTGGACCATGAAAAATAAACACGTAGGATGCTTAAGTGACAACAAAAAACAAATATATAAATATAACTTAATACCATTACTTAACAATTTGAAAGCATACCTATTAAATGGAACAAACTTCCCATAAATCTTACAGGTAGAATTACCCTCAGAATGGCATGTGTCACAGCCTGATCTGTTTCACCTGTCTTTGTGCTCGTTTCCACCCCCCTCCATGTGTCGCCTATCTTCCTCATTATCCCCAGTGTATTTATACCCGTGTTCTCTGTCTGTTGCCAGTTCATTTTGTTTCGTCAAGCCTAACAGCGTTTTCCCCATGCTCCTGTCTTTCTCTAGTTTTCCCGGTTTTGACCATTCTGCCTGCCCTGACCCTGAGCCTGCCTACTGTTCTGTACCTTGTCACACCACCCTGGATTACTGACCTCTGCCTGCCCTTGACCTGCAGTTTGCCTGCTACCCTGTTTTTGTAATACACTTTTGTTACTTTGAAACTGTCTGCTTCTGGATCTTCTCCTGATTCTTGACAGGCATGGCTCCTAAAGTTTTTATATTTATTCTCAGTAATACCAATTACCCCACCAAAGACATCCTTTAAAAAGTATGCTCGGTCATAACAGAAGATGTAAAACTTTCCTTTTCATTCTCTGACAGTAGTTTTAACCTTCCAGACTTGGAATTGTATAATCTCGCTACCCAAGGCATTTACTTGTGACATATAGTTAAATGCACAAAGGAGGAACAATGGGTACATAATGAAGATGCACATGCTTATCCCCAGAATCTTTTCACGTGTCTATTTTCAAAGGATAAAGCTTTGGAAATTAACAACAATATAAAAGAAAATGAAACTGATTCTACAAGAACCAATATCACTCCGTAAAAACACATCCCTATGGAACAATCCTTGGATAGTGTTTCAGAATTCACCGATAACTTGGTCGCCATGGAAAACTTGGTAGTAGGAAATACATTTATTTCCACGACAGAATTAAAAAGCAATTTTGGACTGACCAATGTAGATATTTTTAAATACATGCAACTTAAAGGCTTCGTATCATAAAATTTCTATTTGAAATCTTTTGAATATCAGAGCAATCTTGAGGGAATCCTATTCGAGTCAGAAAAGGATATTCATTAACTCAGCAAAAAAATAAACGTCCTCTCACTGTCAACTGCGTTTATTTTCAGCAAACTTAATGTGCAAATATTTGTATGAACATAACACGATTCAACAACTGAGACAAACTGAACAAGTTACACAGAAAGGCCTCTTTAGTGTCCTAAGTTTTCATAACTGTGACCTTAATTGCCTACCGTCTGTAAGCTGTTAGTGTCTAAATTTGCTTTAGGAGTAGTGCGTGACCATAGGGTGGCAACACAAACTAAGCAAAAAAAAGAAACGTCCCTTTTTCAGGACCGTCTTTCAAAGATAATTCGTAAAAATCCAAATAACTTCAGATCTTCATTGTAAAAGGTTTAAACACTGTTTCCCATGCTTGTTCAATGAGCCATAAACAATTAAGGAACATGCACCTGTGGAACGGTCGTTAAGACACTAACAGCTTACAGACGGTAGGCAATTAAGGTCACAGTTATGAAAACTTAAGACACCAAAGAGACCTTTCTACTGGCTCTGAAAAACATCAAAAGAAAGATGCCCAGGTTTCCCTGCTCATCTGCGTGAACTTGCCTTAGGCATGCTGCAAGGAGGCATGAGGACTGCAGATGTGGTCAGGGCAATGAATTCCAATGTCCGTACTGTGAGACGCCTAAGACAACGCTACAGGGAGACAGGATGGACAGCTGACCGTCCTCAGTGGCAGACCACGTGTAACAACACCTGCACAGGATCGGTACATTCGAACAGCAGACCTGCGGGATAGGTACAGGATGGCAACAAGAACTGCCTGAGTTACACCAGGAACACACAATCCCTCCATCAGTGCTCAGACTGTCCGCAATAGGCTGAGAGAGGCTGGACTGAGGGCTTGTTGGCCTGTTGTAAGGCAGGTCCTCACCAGACATCACTGGCAACAACGTCACCTATGGGCACAAACCCACCGTCGCTGGACCAGACAGGACTGGCAAAGTGCTCTTCACTGATGAGTCGCGGTTTTGTCTCACCAGGGGTGATGGTCGGATATGCGTTTATCGTCGAAGGAATGAGCGCTACGCTGAGGCCTGTACTCTGGAGCGGGATCAATTTGGAGGTGGAGGGTCTGTCATGGTCTGGGGCAGTGTGTCACAGCATCATCGGACTGAGCTTGTTGTCATTGCAGGCAATCTCAACGCCGTGGGTTACAGGGAAGACATCCTCCTCCCTCATGTGGTACCCTTCCTGCAGGCTCATCCTGACATGACTCTCTAGCATGACAATGCCACCAGCAATACTGCTCTTTCTGTGCGTGATTTCCTGCAAGTCAGGAATGTCAGTGTTCTGCCATGGCCAGCGAAGAGCCCAGATCTCAAACCCATTGAGCACGTCTGGAACCTGTTGGATCGGAGGGTGGGGGCTAGGGTCATTCCCCCCCAGAAATGTCCGGGAACTTGCAGGTTTCTTGGTGGAAGAGTGGGGTAACATCTCACAGCAAGAACTGGCAAATCTGGTGCAGTCCATGATGAGATGCACTGCAGTACTTAATGCAGCTGGTGGCCACACCAGATACTGACTATTACTTTTGATTTTGACCCCCGCCCCCTTTGTTCAGGGACACATTATTCAATTTCTGTTAGTCACATGTCTGTGGAACTTGTTCAGTTAATGTCTCAGTTGTTGAATCTTGTTATGTTCATACACTTACACATGTTAGGTTTGCTGAAAAGTTTATTTGGGACAAATCATTCACTAAACCCTAAACCTCAACTACGTCTCATAATGAAATATGTGGAAATTGAGCAAGTTGAGGTGACTAAACTGCTTGGAGTTACCCTGGATTGTAAACTGTCATGGTTAAAACATATTGATACAACAGTAGCTAAGATGGGGAGAAGTCTGTCCATAATAAAGCACTGCTCTGAATTCTTAACAGCACTATCAACAAGGCAGGTCTTACAGGCCCTAGTTTTGTCACACCTGGACTACTGTTCAGTCGTGTGGTCAGGTGCCACAAAGAGGGACTTGGGAAAATTGCAGTTGGCTCAGAACAGGACAGCACGACTGGCTCTTAAAAGTACACGGAGAGCTAACATTAATGACATGCATGTCAATCTCTCATGGCTCAAAGTGTTTTTTGTTTTTGTAAGAGGTGTTGACAAGCTGAATGTACCCAGCTGTCTGTTTTTAAAATACTAGCACACAGCTCGGACACTCATGCATACCCCACAAGACATGCCACCAGAGGTCTCTTCACAGTCCAGACACATGCAAAGTCCAGACACATGCATAAGCAAGCATTATGATATTGTTGTATGGTGGTATTGAACATTTTGTGTTGTGGATATGTGATGGTGTAGGGATGTTATATGATGTACTGTTTTTTATGTAATGTGTTTTGTTTAGTATTTTCTTAACTGAATTGTTGGTTAAGGGCTTTAAATTAAGCATTTGACTGTAAGGTCTTACCTGTTGCATGTGACAAATAAAATGTGACAAATAAAATTTGATTTGATCCCTAATAAATACAAATGTCTGAAGTGTAAAACTAACAATGACTCAATAATCCATGCCTTCTGGGAATGTTATTATGTCCAAAAGTATTACAATGTACATTTACTTTTAATCTGTCTGTCTGTATATTTCAAGACATGGCACATGAGTGTGCCTGATGGGTTGGACAATACTTTTCTCGTCAATCAACTTGAAAAACGTATACTTCAAAACTGGAAAATCAACCAATCCTCCAACGTTAACACAATGGAAAGGTCAAACACTTTATCTAAATGTTAAAAGTGTGTGGGCAATGAAGATAAATAGAAATGGTGCCACTTGAGGCCATGTAGCAGAGAGTGATGCGTGCGCTGGAGATGGATGGGGGTGTGAGCAGGTGGGTCTGGGCAGGGTGATGTTTGTATGCTGGCGTTTGTATGTGTGTGTTTTAGTATTGAAAAAAGAAAAGAAAAAAAAGCACTAAATAAGAACATTAGCATCCATAGCCATCCCTTTTCATGTTAGCCATTAGCGTTAGCCTACATAGCCCTGACCAGGCCCAGCCACTGACCCCCAGCGGCATCCAGTAGCTCAGTCCTCTTGACGAAGCCCAGGTAGCCAGTCCTGGCCCACAGGGTCGTGGGATCTCCGAAGCTCAGCTTGGTGTTGAAGTGGTCGGCCTGCAGGCTCTCCTCTCCATAGATGGCATAGTAGCCACTGGCACTGTGAGGGCTGTTGATCCAGATCTGACAGAGAGCAGAGGAGGGGACAAGGTAGAATTAGGGATGGAATAGGAGAGTTATGTGTGAGGAGAACTTGGTTATTGATAGGGCTAGGATTGATAGGGCTTTTTCCTAATTATACCCTGCATATTTCCCATCCTTTTCTCTATCCCACATGTTGCCATTTTCACTCTAATATTAGCGTTCTATCTCCTCTCACCTCTCCTAGATGGGAATCTCCTAGAGGTCCCCTGGTCTCTGGGTTCACGATGATCACCCTGACTCCTGGTAAGATCTAAAGAGAGTGATACATGGTGACCAACAAACTCCCACAACAACACCTCTTGTATCTGAGCACAAAGGGCTTTTAATGTGTGTGGATCCATCAGGGGAGACTTACTTTGCCAGACTCCATCAGAGGGAGACTCTGAGGGGCTCCTCTCTCCACCAGCCTCACTCTGAGATAGAAAATGAAAGCACATTGTGATGGTGAACTCAATACTGTAAAAAATGTCTTCCTCAGCATCAAAGCTGCTCATACATAAAACATACCACTAGGGTCTACATGTTCTCACCTGTCATGGCGGAGGGACTTCATGTCCACATACACAGTGGAGGTGTCCGGTCCAGTGGTGCCCTGAAAAACACAGACAACCTGACTGAAAACTTGGATCAGTCCTTAATGAGACACACAGGAAGGTCCTGATGTACTAACTGACCTGGACTAAGGCAGACAACCCTCAGAGGCCTCTATTTACATGTATGTTATGTACAGTAAACAGAAGTCTCTAACCTCCAGTTCAGGGAGACACTGGTCAATGCATCAACCAACATGAGTTAAGGTTCAACCACAAATCATTGGAACATTGGCCATGGCCGTCAAAACATTTGTTTTCCTTTAGCCATTAATAAAAGTATATTTCCAAACAAATGAGTTATGCTTCCATCTTGTAGGTCGTCATTGTAAATAAGAATGTGTTCTTAACTGACTTTTGTAGTTAAATAAAGGTTGAATAAAAAATGAAATTCCCTGTTGCCTAGTACCTCCTCACAGAACTTGTTCTAGCTGGTAGAGTAACGGTTCTAACTGGTTGAGTACCTGCATGCAAATGGCAAGGTTGACCCTGGATCCGAAGGCTGTGCTGACAGCACGGGGTGAGAGGCCCAGGTCTTTAAACAACTTGGAGAAGGACATGGTGAGGGCCAGACGAGGACGCTCCTCTGCTATCACCACACAGCTCCTCACACATGACAGGTTCAGCCCCCGCGCCTGGAGGGAAAAAGAGGGAGACGGTGAGTTAGCATGTACATGTGTGTGTTTGTGTGTATGTGTGTGTGTGTTATACTCACTTTGAGTATCTCTGTCTGCGTGCCTATCCCCTTGGTGCAGAGCTCCATGACAGAGTAGGAGCAGAAGGTGTCTCTGATCCGGTACTGGCTCAGGGTGCTCAGCCACAGGGGCAGACAGCTCTCCAACTCCAGAGGAGGGATTAGGATGGACTGGTGCCCTGAGTACACACTACACACAGGAAACAATAGAAGGTATGAGTTCAAAATGTTTGTATGAGAGAGAGATAAAGATACCCTGTGTGTGTGTGTGTGTGTGTGTTTGTTTGTGTGTGTGTGTGTGTGTGTGTGTGACCTTGCGAGACACCACAGTACAAAGCCAAGGCCACAGTAAGGGTCTAGGCAGATGGCTATTTGGCGTGAGGAGTAGAGTTCACACTGCAGCTTGATGGAGCGACACAGAGCACTGACTGCCGCATGGGAGATCTGATGGACAGAAACACACACACACGCACATCACAAAGAAACAACCAATAAGAGAAGCAGAATCAACGGGTAAAGTCATGGTTATGGCTACTGCCATTGACCCACTGTAAATCAGAGGAGCCAAATTAGCTGTTGGCTACTGACTTTGCCAATGGCAGGCCGCTCATGGGCCACCAAGTTTGCAAACTATCTGGGGCTTTTTTAGAGTATTGAGACCAATCAGTAGCCTCCTGTGGGTGACCTTACCTTGACCCCGGTGAGCATGCCTGTAGTAGACACACTGAAGTCCAGATAGGCAATCATCTCTGCCGTGGGGGGCTTATAGATCATTGGGGGTCTACGCCGAGGGAGGTCATCTGGATGAAGAGAACATGCACAACAAGGTTGAGTTTCTCTGGCTCAGATTCTATGGTCAGGTATGTATTGTATGTAAGACCCATGGCAAGGGTTCTCGAAGTGGGGTGCGGCGGTACTGCAGGGGGTCTGCAGCCAGATCTCAAAATAAATAAATATATACAGTACCAGCCAAAAGTTTGGACATACCTACTGAGTCAAGGTTATTGCTGTATTTCTTTACTATTTTCTACATTGTAGAATAATAGTGAATACAACAAAACTATGAAATAACACATTTGGAATCATGTAGTAACCAAAAAAGTGTAAAACAAATAAAAATATATTTTATATGAGATTCTAAGTTGCCACCCATTGCTTTGAAGACAGCTTAACTAGGCAAGTCAGTTAAGAACAAATTATTTTTTACAATGACGGCCTTCCCTGGCCAAACTCTAACGATGCTGGGCCAATTGTGCGCCACCCTATGGAACTCCTAAACACGCCCAGTTGTGATACAGCCTGGAATCTAAACAGGGTCTGTAATGACGCCTCTAGCACTGAGATGCAGTGCCTTAGACCGCTGCGCCACTTATGTGCCTGTCACTGAGGAGTGGCTTCCGTCTGGTCACTCTACCATGAAGGCCTGATTGGTGGAGTGTTACAGAGATGGTTGTCCTTCTGGAAGCTTCTCCCATCCCCACAGAGGAACTCTGTCAGAATAACCCCAGGGTTCTTGGTCACCTCCCTGACCAAGGCCCTTCTCACCCGATTGCTCAGTTTGGCTGGGCGGCCAGCTGTAGGAAGACTGTGGGACCTTATATAGAGAGGTGTGTGCCTTTCCAAATCATGTCCAATCAATTGAATTTACCACAGGTGTACTCCAATCAAGTTGTAGAAACATCTCATGGATGATCAATGGAAACAGGATGGACCTGAGCTCAATTTCGAGTCTCATAGCAAAGGGTCTGAATACTTGTGTACTTGTACTTGTAATACTTTTGTCATTATGGGGTATTGTGTGGAGATTGAGGAGGAAACCAATTATTGTAATCAATTTTAGAATAAGGCTGTAACGTAGCAACATTTGGAAAAAGGGAAGGGGTCTTCTGCATTGTATATATTTTTTTTTAACAAAAATAAATACAAATTAATATTACTAGCAACAACAGATTAAACAAATGTTGGAAAAGGGATCCATAGTAAGTTTAGAGGGTGTAATACAATGTGATATTATTTATCTACAATTTATGTTTTTAACCCTGGGCAACATGGGCATAGGAGGCTCACAGGGATATTGGTGTCCACAGCATTCCAATTCTATATTTTTCAACTCAATACTTATTGTAATACCCAAAATGACAGATTTAAAAAAAAACAAATGCTCTGTTATCTAAGCAAAGTTCACCTAGCCTCATAGCAAAATGTGTGGAATTGCAGGATATTAGCTTTCAAGGTATCTCTCAACCCCAAATTCAGCCTTTGCCCAACCCCTTCAAATAAAAAATATCAATTAAAATCAGGTGAGAATTTGTGGGTTGGGATATTGCTCATAAATATTAATTTTGGGTGTGGGTAAACATAGTTGTACCTGATCCCAACCCTTTCTTACTAAAAGTCCACTGGCACGCTCTGATAAAACTATATGCATCGCGAGCAAATAAAACTCTGGACAGTTAGCTCACAGTGGTAAGGTGCGGAGGTCCTGACATCTATTGCAAATTAACTCAGATTGGTCTTGGGTACTGTATAAAAACCTACAACTACTACCAGGGCGAGCCCTCTCACAGGTACAGTGCCTTGCGAAAGTATTCGGCCCCCTTGAACTTTGCGACCTTTTGCCACATTTCAGGCTTCAAACATAAAGATATAAAACTGTATTTTTTTGTGAAGAATCAACAACAAGTGGGACACAATGAAGTGGAACAACATTTATTGGATATTTCAAACTTTTTTAACAAATCAAAAACTGAAAAATTGGGCGTGCAAAATTATTCAGCCCCTTTACTTTCAGTGCAGCAAACTCTCTCCAGAAGTTCAGTGAGGATCTCTGAATGATCCAATGTTGACCTAAATGACTAATGATGATAAATACAATCCACCTGTGTGTAATCAAGTCTCCGTATAAATGCACCTGCACTGTGATAGTCTCAGAGGTCCGTTAAAAGCGCAGAGAGCATCATGAAGAACAAGGAACACACCAGGCAGGTCCGAGATACTGTTGTGAAGAAGTTTAAAGCCGGATTTGGATACAAAAAGATTTCCCAAGCTTTAAACATCCCAAGGAGCACTGTGCAAGCGATAATATTGAAATGGAAGGAGTATCAGACCACTGCAAATCTACCAAGACCTGGCCGTCCCTCTAAACTTTCAGCTCATACAAGGAGAAGACTGATCAGAGATGCAGCCAAGAGGCCCATGATCACTCTGGATGAACTGCAGAGATCTACAGCTGAGGTGGGAGACTCTGTCCATAGGACAACAATCAGTCGTATAGTGCACAAATCTGGCCTTTATGGAAGAGTGGCAAGAAGAAAGACATTTCTTAAAGATATCCATAAAATGTGTTGTTTAAAGTTTGCCACAAGCCACCTGGGAGACACACCAAACATGTGGAAGAAGGTGCTCTGGTCAGATGAAACCAAAATTGAACTTTTTGGCAACAATGCAAAACGTTATGTTTGGCGTAAAAGCAACACAGCTCATCACCCTGACCACACCATCCCCACTGTCAAACATGGTGGTGGCAGCATCATGGTTTGGGCCTGCTTTTCTTCAGCAGGGACAGGGAAGATGGTTAAAATTGATGGGAAGATGGATGGAGCCAAATACAGGACCATTCTGGAAGAAAACCTGATGGAGTCTGCAAAAGACCTGAGACTGGGACGGAGATTTGTCTTCCAACAAGACAATGATCCAAAACATAAAGCAAAATCTACAATGGAATGGTTCAAAAATAAACATATCCAGGTGTTAGAATGGCCAAGTCAAAGTCCAGACCTGAATCCAATCGAGAATCTGTGGAAAGAACTGAAAACTGCTGTTCACAAATGCTCTCCATCCAACCTCACTGAGCTCGAGCTGTTTTGCAAGGAGGAATGGGAAAAAATTTCAGTCTCTCGATGTGCAAAACTGATAGAGACACACCCCAAGCGACTTACAGCTGTAATCGCAGCAAAAGGTGGCGCTACAAAGTATTAACTTAAGGGGGCTAAATAATTTTGCACGCCCAATTTTTCAGTTTTTGATTTGTTAAAAAAGTTTGAAATATCCAATAAATGTCGTTCCACTTCATGATTGTCTCCCACTTGTTGTTGATTCTTCACAAAAAAATACAGTTTTATATCTTTATGTTTGAAGCCTGAAATGTGGCAAAAGGTCGCAAAGTTCAAGGGGGCCGAATACTTTCGCAAGGCACTGTATGCTTTCACTTTTCAGAATTAGACATGTGGGCACAGGATGAATATGGTAAATTAAGGATTAAAAAATTAGACAAAAACATCTGCCCCATGTGGGATTAGAACTCACAACCATTGAACTATGAGCCAACCAACTGTCTTAGCAGACTGCACCACCAGTCATAGTAATTGGGAGAAACTACAACCAGCTGACATGACTACCATTGTCATCTATTTCTTGTTATGATAGAGGTATCTATGAATCTAAACGTATGAACCTCATAGCCTACATGTTTTTTGTCTCTTTGTAAAAGCACAAAGATGTGTATGAAACGCTAAGCAAAAACATAGAATTTGTTCATATGCTGAAATGTGCCTTACTGCCTTTAGTATTTTGTGTAATGTCAGTAGTCGAGTTATGGAAGCATCATGCTAAATATATTGGCACACTCCACTTATCAAGACCATTGCCAAACAAGTTACACTGTCACCTACTTTTATAGTTAGCCTTGAGGTGGTACCACCCAGCTTATCTAGAAGAGAGTGTCTTTCATACCTCCCTTGATGACGTATAGGCATCTTCTCAAAGCGCTTCTACATCAGCATTTCAATGCTATATTTGAATCGCTAGGGAAAAAAAGAGCTAGATTTACTACTAAAAGACCAAAATATATCACTTTTGCTACGCTGTCAAAATGAGGACTTGACATGTTTCACTATAACTAAGCCTAAAACATCTGATTAAAAAAGAAAGTTATGTTTTTCCCATGAAAGTTACTCTTTAAAGCAGCAACAACAAAAAATATCTGTGCCCCATGACAAAATGTGTAGACATGAAGAAAGTAGCTTGCAAACTGCTAAAATTCTCTGATGTCAATATGCTGCCCTTTAAATTGTTCCTTCCCAGAAAATGCAATTGTTCGTCTGGCCATGCACTGCTGAAGTCATAGTAAAACTCCTTGTATGCTATTTTTATCTCATTTGAGTTGTGTTCTGATGAGGGTGTCCCTGATGAATTTGCTATCACAAAAGAGGTCCCCTGCGACACCTTGTTTTAGAACCCCTGTTCTATGGTACCTGTGTCTATGATTGTCGGCCATGTTTTAATGTTCACAGTGGCAGCAGCTTCTTTGGAGCGCAGGATCCTCATGAGGTTCTGAGTAGTGAGGATACAGGCAGCTTTACTGACCTGGGGACAGACAGAGGCACCACAAACAACATGTTAGTTTGTAGAAAAATATGTTTCCAACTTCCTACCTTAGGAAGACCAAAATAATGACACCCAAACACCATGCTCATAAAATAGCACCCAACCTCATACACTCAGGTGATCAAAAGATAGCACACATACACACTTACGTCAATGATCATGCGGACAGTGGGCAGTGTGGCTGCCAGGTTCTGTGGGTGAGGAGGTCTGACAGTGACAGGAACACAGCCAGCATACAGGCAGCCATAGAAAGAGGCTATCAGATCAATACCTAGTGAGAGACAGAACGAGAAAGTGACGATAACTGTAAGTCATCCTGAATTGGTATGACTATGCCAGTATCAGTGCCAGTATGACAGATGGACAAACAGAGACAGGTGGACGGACAGACAGAAGGACCCACCAGGAGGGTAGAGCAGCACCACGTTGTTCCCGGTGTTGACGCTGCCTTTCTCTGTGAGTGCCGCTGCAATCTTCTCCGCCCGCTTGTGCAGCTGCACACACGTTGCTGTGGATACAACTAGACCCTGAAGCACAGGAGTTAGAGAGGGTAGGGAAAAGGGGTTTATTTACAACTGGGCCCAACTGTATATGGGCGGGGGGGTTCTGTTTATTGTCTGTGTGAGAGTGAGTCTATAAGTGTGAGAGTGCTACCTTTGCATTGAGCAGCACATAGAGACAGTGGTCTGGATCAGTCTGTGCCCTCCACTGTAGAGCCTCAGACAGGAACTGGTGCTGAGGAGAGAAAAGAGGGTCAAAGTTCATTCCATAGCAATCATGTCAATATGGATATCAATTTTATATCAACAAGATTTTTTAAATTATAATAAATTGATATAAAGTTATGCCAAAATAACCACAAAGAAATATAATAGGAGTTTTATTTTGCTGATGGGAGGAACTCGATAGAACTTTAATTTCCTCAAGTTCATTCTCTTAAGTTAAGTCTAAGGTCATGAAGATGGTCAATACAGTCACTCAGCAGTAAATAACCCTGGAGCCAAAATGTCCTCCGTAAGCAGCTTTTCTACCAGGAGGAAGGAAACTGTCACTCCCATTGGCAAATCAACAAGCAAATGGACAATTTAGAACATGCAGCATTAGCCAAACTACTTCTTAAAATAATGAATTGATTTCAGTTGTAGCTAACAGCAATGATTGGGAGAGATCCATTGGAGAGAGAAAGCAAAGCACATAAAGAGGAGATGTGAATGTCTGGAAGATGGCTTGCCAGAGACTTCCTCTGAGTCCACACAACTCTGCAGATCAGCAAGGCCTGTGTGTGTGTGTGTGTGTGTGTGTGTGTGTAGCAACGGTCATCAACAACAACAAAAAATATTCTAATAAATGCAACAGTTGGACAATGGATAAAGATACTCCACATTTTTTAAAAATGTTTTAAATAATCAGACAATTATAGCACATAAATATTTTAGTTCAATGAGTTTGGTGGGAATTCAGGTATTCAACTTATTGTCAAATGTCACTTTTATTTCTTAGAATACACTCATATATACATTTTCTAGAATTTACTCATATATACATTTTCTAGAATCTACTCATATATACACATTTTCTAATGCTATTTTATTTTATATTTTGTGTTAAAAGAAAGAAAAATTGATGTGCCCGATTTGCATGAATCCATCTGAAAACATGAACATAAAGGGGTGGAATAGGGCTGCTACCTCCACAAACTTGCTCTATTTAGGACTACACTCAACTGTGCTGTCTCCACTGTCTCATGAATTACTGTAGTCACATTCTGTTGCATAATTCAACAAGTGTGTCAATAGCAGGATACCCTTGGATTAAAAACCAACAAGCCTCTAGATGACACCTATCTACACATACTTTACATTGTTTGCGAGATCAGACATAACATCACTACAATCTGAGTTCATTTTTGGAAGTTGCTTTCATTTAAGTTCACCTCATTTGTAAACATTTCAACGATATTAAATTCAAACTTTTTTCAATTCCCTAAAAATGAACAACCATCAAATCAAAATGATGTAAGCATTTGATGTAAGCGTTGAGACGAGGCATTAAATCCCAGACAAAGCTTTAGTGTTCTTATAGATGCAACGGAAAGACAATGTATTCCATTGAGCCCATTTCAGCCATTACCGGGGGGTGTTTGACTGTTTGATTACAACATTTATGCAGTCGTAATGTTAAAGGGAAAAAACGTCAGGCACAAGCAAGAGTATGAAAGAGTCGCAGGAGTAAAATGAAGGCAATCAATCCAGCCAGATTGAAGTGACAAGTGGATGTTGCACCCCTCAAACACAGGAAACACATGGCTGAAAAGGACAGCTCCTCAAGTTGGAGGGGCATGCGAGTTGCTAGTGTGTGTTTGTGTATATGTGTACTATTTTGAACATTCAGAGGTGATGGAGGGCAATGGAAGGCATGTGGCATCAGGTGGCATTAAGAGGTACGCCGGCAGATTGTCACCATAACTG
This sequence comes from Oncorhynchus tshawytscha, assembly GCF_018296145.1. Taxonomy (NCBI): domain Eukaryota; kingdom Metazoa; phylum Chordata; class Actinopteri; order Salmoniformes; family Salmonidae; genus Oncorhynchus; species Oncorhynchus tshawytscha. The sequence goes on along the minus strand of NC_056435.1, from coordinate 46,930,337 downwards.
TGCTGTGATCCAGAAAAATAACAGAAAACTGAATAATACATTGGCACATGCAGATTCCGAGCATTACTTCTGACACCATGCAGGAGCTCACATCTTGCCAGAACTTGCATCCATAGAAAGATCTGTGTGTGCAACTGAAGAATGGCTCCATTCACATTTGGAGCTTCACTGTACAGCACATTCCAGACAGAAGCAAAGGTAGGACCAGGGTGTTACAGAGTTAGAGGAGGCAGTAGCTCTTACCATGATAGTAGGCCACATACGGAGCTATATAGATCCAGAGAGATGGGTGCATTAGGACAGAGGAGAGGAGAGAATGCATCATGTTGCCCACATGGTTTACCAGCTATCTTGTCCTGTCCAACTAAATAGCTAGTAAACACTTATTGGACCACTGGTGGCAACCAATATGGTAGTATTATGCCGCTGGCAGCCCAACAGCATACTGACCGTGAGTCGGCATGCCATTGTTAGTAGTGTTGGCTACCACCAGGTTATTAGTGCCAGCTACCGCTATCGTCCCTACCCTGCTATGGTCCAACGTGCATGTGGGTCCTTTCTAACTGGTGAGATGAGAGAGGTCCTGAGGTGGTCCTACCTTCCTGACCAGGTCCTGGTCCTCGATCATTCCCAGATCCCTGCCTGCTGCCTGCGCTATCCTCTTCCCTGCTACCAGGTTCCCCACCATGATGGAGGCTGGACCCACACCCACTAAAGAGAGAGAGAGAGAATATGTGAAAGAGAGAATGCATATTTACAATCAGATAAACAGTCCCTAGCTCAAAAGACATGGTAACTGTAAGCCAAATCAATTGCCAAGTTTTGCTGTATGATCCCCTGAACTGAGCCTACTGTACCTGGCTGTTTCTGCCGTGGTTTGGGGAGGTTGGTGACACAGGTATGGGGGCACATGAGGATGTTACAGGGGTGCAGGTTGCCGTCCAGGAAGTTCTGCTTGGTCTCAAAGATGTGGATCCCTCCCAGGTGGGTCTTGGGTAACGTGTTGGCAGGTACCAGGGCTAGGCTGTACAGACCCACCTGGTGGATACTGTCAATGGCCTGGACAATGGACACACACACACACAAAACACTCCTTAGTTAGACAACTTCCATGTACATTGAAAACAGTGGTGTTTGTTTTGGAATGTACCAAGAAAGAGGTGTTTGTCGGGGGGTTAGCTACCTGCAGTACTCTGCTCATCCACTGGAAGCTGTCCTCCTCACTGGCATCTGGCCTCTGCTCTGCCACAACCACAATCCTCTCATCATAGAACACCGTCACAGAGAACACCGCAATCCTGACACACACACGCGGAGTAGAATGTCTACTCTGCAATGATCCATAGTCACACACACACATGTAGTTGAAGTCGGAAGTTTACATACGCTTAGGTTGGAGTCATTAAAACTCGTTTTTCAACCACTCCACAAATTTCTTGTTAACAAACTATAGTTTTGGCAAGTCGGTTAGGACATCTACTTTGTGCATGACACAAGTAATTTTTCCAACAATTGTTTACAGAGAGATTATTTCACTTATAATTCACTGTATAACAATTCCAGTGGGTCAGAAGTTCACATACACTAAGTTGACTGTGCCTTTAAACAGCTTGGAAAATTACAGAAAATAATGTCATGGCTTTAGAAGCTTCTGACAGACTAATTGACATCATTTGAGTCAATTGGAGGTGTACCTGTGGATGTATTTCAAGGCCTACCCTCAAACTCTGTGCCTATTTGCTTGACATCATGGGAAAATCAAAAGAAATCAGCCAAGACTTCAGAAAAAAACATTGTAGACCTGCACAAGTCTGGTTCATCCTTGGGAGCAATTTCAAAACGCCTGAACGTACCACGTTCATCTGTACAAACAATAGTGCGCAAGTATAAACACCATGGGACCACACAGCCGTCATACCGCTCAGGAAGGAGACGTGTTCTGTCTCCTAGAGATGAACATACTTTGGTGCAAAAAGTACAAATCAATCCCAGAACAACAGCAAAGGAGCTTGTGAAGATGCTGGAGGAAACAGGTACAAAAGTATCTATATCCACAGTAAAACGAGTCATACTGTATATCGACATAACCTGAAAGGTCGCTCAACAAGGAAGAAGCCACTGCTCCAAAACCGACATAAAAAAGACAGACTAAGGTTTGCAACTGCACATGGGACAAAGTTCGTAGTTTTTGGAGAAATGTCCTCTGGTCTGATGAAACAAAAATAGAACTGTTTGGCCATAATGACCATTGTTATGGTCATGGAGGAAAATGGGGAAGCTTGCAAGCCGAAGAACACCATCCCAACCGTGAATCACGGGGGTGGCAGTATCATGTTGTGGGGGTGCTTTGCTGCAGGAGGGACTGGTGCACTTCACAAAATAGATGGCATCATGAGGCAAGAAAATCATGTGGATATATTGAAGCAACATCTCAAGACATCAGTCAGGAAGTTAAAGCTTGGTCGCAAATGGGTCTTCCAAATGGACAATGACCCCAAGCATACTTCCAAAGTTGTGGCAAAATGGCTTAAGGACAACAAAGTCAAGGTATTGGAGTGGCCATCACAAAGCCCTGACCTCAATCCTATAGAACATTTGTGGGCAGAACTGAAAAAGCGTGTGCGAGCAAGGAGGCCTACAAACCTGACTCAGTTACACCAGCTCTGTCAGGAGGAATGGGCCAAAATTCACCCAACTTATTGTGGGAAGCTTGTGGAAGGTTCCCGAAATGTTTGACCCAAGTTAAACAATTTAAAGGCAATGCTACCAAATACTAATAGAGTGTATATAAACTTCTGACCCACTGGGAATGTGATGAAATAAATAAAAGCTTAAATAAATCATGCTCTCTACTATTATTCTGACATTTTACACTCTTAAAATAAAGTGGTGATCTTAACTGACCTAAGACAGGGAATTTTTATTAGGATTAAATGTCAGGAATTGTGAAAAACTGAGTTTAAATGTATTTGGCTAAGTTATATGTAAACTTCCGACTTAGACTGTATTTATTCATTACACATAAATACACATCCACACATAAAGCCGAGAACACCACAATTCCTACCCACACAAAACCACTCTGAAGAAGACAATGCTCTGATCATTAGCTGATCATTCCCAAACCATAGGAATCCCCACCCACTTTAAAATGGTGGAAGCCCTCAATGACAATGTCCACGCAAAAACAAGTTATTTCCCTGTAATGATCGATGTACATCTCTATGCTCAATCCCCACTACAATTGACTCACATCGAGCACAAACTGCACAGATCTCATCCAATGTTGATTCAAATACATGCGGACCCATGCGCACACACACACACCGTAATCACCTTCCGCGATACACAGTCTTGACAGGCTCCACGGCGAGTGCTGTTGCCACCAAGTCATCAGCATTGTGTCTCCTCCCACTCACCATCAGCAGGCCTTCGTTTTTCCCCACCACAAATATCAGACTGCCCTGTAGAAGGGTTAGACACAGCCGTCAATACAGACTGACACACAAATGCTCACAGATATGGACGCACGCGCACATACACACACACAACATTCCTACTTACAGGTCCTACAAAGCCTAGGAGTCCAGATCTCACAAAGGGGATCTCTCCAATAGGAGCACCAAGAGTATTGACTGGAATCACCTATAGACAGACATGTTTCATTAAAATGTCTAATAGAAGAAGTGTTGAACAGCATATTGGTGTGTCTAACCAGGTGTAAGATATGCTGTAACACATAAGGGGGAATTGAATGGTTGTGGGTCTGTACCTCAAAGGTGTTCTTGGTGACTCCTGGTAGGCCATAGTACATGTTGCCTCCGGCACGAGAGTTCACCACAATCTCCCCTATCTCATCTGTCTTACACAGCTGAGGAGGCCCTTCAGGCTTCACTATACACATCAGAGCTGCAGACACAGAGACAGGCTTCACTATACACATCAGAGCTGCAGAGACAGGCTTCACTATTCACATCAGAGACACAGAGACAGGCTTCACTATACACATCAGAGCTGCAGACACAGATACAGGCTTCACTATACACATCAGAGACACAGAGACAGGCTTCACTATACACATCAGACACAGAGACACTCTTTACTATACACATCAGAGCTGCAGACACAGAGACAGGCTTCACTATACACATCAGAGCTACAGACACAGATACAGGCTTCACTATACACATCAGAGACACAGAGACAGGCTTCACTATACACATCAGAGCTGCAGACACAGATACAGGCTTCACTATACACGTCAGAGACACGGAGACAGGCTTCACTATACACATCAGAGCTGCAGACACAGATACAGGCTTCACTATACACATCAGAGACACAGAGACAGGCTTCACTATACACATCAGAGCTGCAGACAGAGATACAGGCTTCACTATACACAGAGATACAGAGACAGTCAGATGCACACAATAATGCAGAAACCTATTTACACATAAAGAAACAAAATGGACATGCCGTGGAGGTGATTTGGAATCCCCCTCTCGTGATGAGTGACTGTAGCCAGGCCTGAGACTTCTAAGCCAGTTACACACATACAAATGGATTTCCCTCCTGATATCTTTCCCCATTTCTCCCGCTATTCTACACTGTGCACCCCTTATCCCCTCTCCTCACCTCCAGGTATCACGTGACCCACATCCTGCACAGTGAGGGCAGAGTTCTTGTCCTCCGCATTGACCCTGATGACCCCGTGACTTAGACCCCCCATGGAGAGGATGGCCCTGGCTGGGAGGGGCGTCCCCGGCACCCCCGGCCTGGGCACAGGACAGGAATTTTATAGAAAAATATACACATACTGCTGAAAGACGATCCTTTTATCCATACATGCTTTCAATCATTGAAGGTGCAGTATGTAACTTTAATTTACTCCCATTTGTCCAGAGGCAAATCAGGGTACTACAAACACATTTTGCCAAGTAGCAAAACAAAACACAAACTGTTACATTCGCCAAGAAGACCCATCAGGCCTATCCTACCTGCGGATGGCCACCGTCATGGCCTCAGGGGAGGTGGCACAGGGACAGATGACCTCTGGCTTCAACCCGTGGATCTGGAACACGTTGAGGAAGGCATCACATGATGACACCGACCCTAAGGGAGAGACACAGATAGAGACATCTCACAACACTGACCATTTTTAGAGGGAATCTATTCTAACCATACAGTGCTTTGTTTTTCACTTGCAATTGTCCTATTGCATGTGGGACGTTTGCTCTATGTCAGCCCCACTGACAGCCTGGAAGTTGCCATGCAGACCAGTTCCAAGCATGTCTGCCACCTGTAGTTCCAGTGTGGCTTCCAGAGACTACATTTCCCTGCATGGACTACATTTCACACTCACAGGGGTTGGCTCCATCAGCAACAATGAGCATGTGCAGTGATTCCAGGCTGGTGTCCCTCTGTTCCCTGTGTGCCATCATGGCCCAGTGCAGGTCACGACACTTCACCAAGGCAACGCGCGCTACGGGGGAAGAGGGACAAATGAGTACATTAACCTCACAGTGTTCTCATGGTCACAGAGAGAGAGAGAGAGAGAGAGAGAGAGAGAGAGAGAGAGAGAGGAGAGAGAGAGAGAGAGAGAGAGAGAGAGAGAGAGAGAGAGAGAGAGAGAGAGAGAGAGAGAGAGAGAGAGAGAGAGAGAGAGAGAGTGTGGAGGTGGTGTAACTACCTTTGTGTATGTGGACCCTCTGAACCCAGGAGAGAGGGCAAGCCTTCATCACAGCATAGGGCACACTGATGGTGTGGATCCTGTTCATTACACTCTGAAAGAAGAACAAAATACAACTTATGAAATGAAAATACATATGATATGAAATCAGTTTACCAGTAACTATTATCCTCCCACCGTGAGAACTCCATGCCACAGGCCCATGTCCTTTTTAAAGTCCAGAACGTTCACTAGGGTCTCACCTAAGAACAGAAACAGATACGTCCCTATGAGAAGCATCCTTTAAACACTTGTTCCCTGTGTATCATCCTCATACAGATGCCATAAACTTACTCTCACGATAGAGTATGCCTCTCTCATATAGAGTAGTTCCTCACCCTCACAGTAGTTGCAGGCCTGGGTCAGTGCTTGACAATGGGTCAACATGGCCACCTTAGACACAGCCACACCCATCACTGTGCCCTCCTTACTAGCCTTGTACTAGAGGGAGAGAAAACACAATTACTTAAGATTAGATTAGGAGTACACACATATGCACGTGCACACACATCTCACCTCTATGTATGCAGGGTCAGTGTTCGCTGTAGGGATGTGGGGCTGCCAGTCCTTGCCAGGTTTGGTGAGGTACTTGGAATCTGTCACCACCCACTTTAGCCGAGGCCAGCCTATAAGAGACAGTCAATATCATACACCAGCCAATCAACTTCATTAAAAAGAGACTCGTAACGAAAGAGATAAGGTATCACATTTGGAACTCGAGAGACAATAGTTGTGTTTGAGATCGACCAGATTGCAGTCGCCGACTCGATGACTAAAACCACCTGGCTTCCTAAATGACTAATCATTATTATTTGTAGATCAGTCAGTCTACTTAGTCAGTCAGCTGTGACGGAGTGACAGATAATAGGTCTGCGAACCTAGAATTCTTTACAATCAGATGCCGACGGCATTAGCTACCAAGAGAATTCTCTTCGATTATAATCACAGTCGTTAACACCCCCCCCCAGCCTATAGACAGAAACTAAAACAGGAAACGCCCGTGCTCAGGTCTGTTCAACGTTGGTCCGACCAATCTGATTCCACGCTTCAAGATTGCTTTGATCACGTGGACTGGGATATGTTCCAGATAGCGTCGAACAACAACATTGATGTATACGCTGATTCGGTGAGAGAGTTTATTAGCAAGTGCATTGGTGATGTTGTACCCACGGTGACTATTAAAACCTTCCCAACCAGAAACCGTGGATTGATGGCAGCATTCGCTCAAAACTGAAAGCACGAACCACTGCTTTTAAATCAGGGCAAGGCGACTGGTAACATGACCGAATACAAACAGTGTAGCTATTCCCTCCGCAAGGCAATTAAACAAGCTAAGCGTCAGTATAGAGATAAAGTAGAGATGCAATTCAACGGCTTTGACATGAGAGGTATGTGGCAGGGTCTACAGTCAATCACGGACTACAAAAAGAAAACAAGCCCAGTCGCAGACCCCAATGTCTTGCTCCCAGACAGACTAAACAACTTCTTTGCTCGCTTTGAGGACAATACAGTGCCACTGACACGGCCCGCTACCAAAACCTTTTTTTAACCCCCTTTTTCGTGCTATCCAATTGTTAGTAGTTACTGTCTTGTCTCATCACTGCAACTCCCGTACGGACTTGGGAGAGGCGAAGGTCGAGAGCCATGCGTCCTCCGAAACACAACACACCCAAGCCGCACTGCTTCTTGACAAAGCGCGCAACCAACCCGGAAGCCAACCGCACCAATGTGTCAGAGGAAACACAGTACACCTAGCGACCTGGTCAATGTGCACTGTGCCCGGCCCGCCACAAGAGTCGCTAGTGCACGATGAGACAAGGATATCCCTGTCGGCCCTGTCTCAACACTGCGGCCCCACAAGGGTGCGTTCTCAGCCCTCTCCTGTACTCCTTGTTCACCAATGACTGTGGGGCCATGCACACCTCCAACTCAATCATCAAGTTTGCAGATGACACTACAGTGGTAGGCTTGATTACCAACAACGATGAGACGGCCTAGAGGGAGGAGGTGAGGGCCCTTGGAGTGTGGTGTCAGGAAAATAACCTCACACTCAACGTCAACAAAACAAAGGAGATGATCGTGGACTTCAGGAAACAGCAGAGGGAGCACCCTCCTATCCACATCGACGGGACAGTAGTGGAGAAGGTGGAAAGTTTGAAGTTCCTCGGCGTACACATCACGGATGAAGAGACGCAACAGCGCCTCTTCAACCTCAGGAGGCTGAAGAAATTTGGCTTGTCACCAAAAGCACTCACAAACTTTTACAGATGCACAATCGAGAGCATCCTGTCGGGCTGTATCACCGCCTGGTACGGCAACTGCTCTGTCCACGACCGTAAGGCTCTCCAGAGGGTCGTGAGGTCTGCACAACGCATCACCGGGGGCAAACTACCTGCCATCCAGGACACCTACACCACCTGATGTCACAGGAAGGCCAAAAAGATCCTCAAGGACAACAACCACCCAAGCCACTGCCTGTTCACCCCGCTATCATCCAGAAGGCGAGGTCAGTACAGGTGCATCAAAGGTGGGACCGAGAGACTGAAAAACAGCTTCTATCTCAAGGCCATCAGACTGTTAAACAGCCATCACTAACATTGAGTGGCTGCTGCCAACATACTGACTCAAATCTCTAGCCACTTTAATAATAAAAAATTGGATGTAATAAATGTATCACTAGTCACTTTAACCTTTTGTGACTAGGGGGCAGTATTTTCATTTTTGGAAAAATAACGTTCCCGTAGTAAACGGGATATTTTGTCAGGACAAGATGCTAGAATATGATTATAATTGACAGCTTAGGATAGAAAACACTCTAACGTTTCCAAAACTGTAAAAATATTGTCTGTGAGTATAACAGAACTGATTTTGCAGGCGAAAGCCTGAGAAAAATCCAATCCGGAAGTGACTCATCTTTTGAAAGCTCTGCGTTCCAATGCGTCCCAATTGAGCAGTGAATGGGCTATCAACCAGATTACTTTTTCTCCGTATTCCCCAAGGTGTCGACAGCATTGTGACGTAGTTTTACGCATTTATGTTGAAGAATACCCGTAAGCGGCTACATTGCGCAAGTGGTCACCTGATGCTCTCAGAGTGATTCTCGCGTAAAATACAGAGGTAGCCATTATTCCAATCGGTCCTACTGAAAAACCAATTGTCCCGGTGGATATATTATCGAATAGATATTTGAAAAACACCTTGAGGATTGATTATAAACAACGTTTGCCATGTTTCTGTCGATATTATGTAGATAATTTGGAATATTTTTCGGCGTTTTCGTGACTGCAATTTCCAGGTGATTTCTCAGACAAATGTGAAGAACAAACGGAGCGATTTCGCCACAATAATAATATTTTTGGAAAAAAGGAAGATTGGCAATCTAACTGGGAGTCTCATGAGTGAAAACATCCCGAAGCTCATCAAAGGTAAACGATTTAATTTGATTGCTTTTCTGATTTCCGTGACCAAGTTACCTGCTGCTAGCTGGACAAGATGCTATGCTAGGCTATCGATAAACTTACACAAATGCTTGTCTAGCTTTGGCTGTAAAGCATATTTTGAAAATCTGAGATGACAGGGTGATTAACAAAAGGCTAAGCTGTGTCTCAATATATTTCACTTGTGATTTTCATGAATAGGAATATTTATGTCCGTTGCATTATGCTAATTAGTGTCAGTCGATGATTAGCTCCCGGACCTGGGATGGGGAGTCACTACAATGCCACTTTATATAATGTTTACATACCCTACATTACTCATCTCATATGTACAGTGGCGAGAACAAGTATTTGATACACTGCCGATTTTGCAGGTTTTCCTACTTACAAAGCATGTAGAGGTCTGTAATTTTTATCATAGGTACACTTCAACTGTGAGAGACGGAATCTAAAACAAAAATCCAGAAAATCACATTGTATGATTTTTAAGTAATTAATTAGCCTTTTATTGCATGACATAAGTATTTGATCACCTACCAACCAGTAAGAATTCCGTCTCTCAGAGACCTGTTAGTTTTTCTTTAAGAAGCCCTCCTGTTCTCCACTCATTACCTGTATTAATTGCACCTGTTTGAACTCGTTACCTGTATAAAAGACACCTGTGCACACAATCAATCAAACCTTTCCACAATGGCCAAGACCAGAGAGCTGTGTAAGGACATCAGGGATAAAATTGTAGACCCGCACAAGGCTGGGATGGGCTACAGGACAATAGGCAAGCAGCTTGGTGAGAAGGCAACAACTGTTGGAGCAATTATTAGAAAATGGAAGAAGTTCAAGATGACGGTCAATCACCCTCGGTCTGGGGCTCCATGCAAGATCTCACCACGTGGGGGATCAATGATCATGAGGAAGGTGAGGGATCAGCCCAGAACTACACGGCAGGACCTGGTCAATGACCTGAAGAGAGCTGGGACCACAGTCTCAAAGAAAACCATTAGTAACACACTACACCGTCATGGATTAAAATCCTGCAGCGCATGCAAGATCCCCCTGCTCAAGCCAGCGCATGTCCAGGCCCGTCTCATCGCTCATCCATATATTTATATGTACATATTCTTATTAATTGCTTTACACTTGTGTGTAAAAGGTAGTTGTTGTGAAATTGTTAGATTACTTGCTAGATATTACTGCACGGTCGGAATTAGAAGCACAAGCATTTTGCTACACTCACATTAACATCTGCTAACCATGTGTATGTGACCAATATAATTTGATTTGATTTCACATTGATGCTCTGGAACACGGCCAGTAATAGAGGCAGCTTCTGACCTTTAAACTGTAGAATCTCTCCGGTGGGCATCTTGGGAAGTCCCTTCAGACAGATCTCACTGGTCAGAGCCAAACTCACACTACAGCTGCCCAACAGGAATCCTACCTGACTACTGCCTGCATCCTGGTGGCAGAACAACAATGACACATGGAGTAAATCACAGAGCAGATATACAGTTGCTTGCGAAAGTATTCACCCCCCTGGCATTTTTCCTATTTTGTTGCCTTACAACCTGGAATTAAAATGGATTTTGGGGGGTTTGTATCATTTGATTTACACAACATGCCTACCACTTTGAAGATGCTAAATATTTTTTATTGTGAAACAAACAAGAAATAAGACCCCAAAAAACAGAAAACTTGAGCGTGCATAACTATTCACCCCCCAAAGTCAATATTTTTTAGAGCCAGCTTTTGCAGTAATTACAGCTGCAAGTCTCTTGGGGTATGTCTCTATAAGCTTGGCACGTCTAGCCACTAAGATGTTTGCTCATTCGTCAAGGCAAAACTGCTCTAGCTCATTCAAATTGGATGGGTTCATATGGTGTACAGCAATCTTTAAATCATACCATAGATTCTCAATTGGATTGAGGTCTGGGCTTTGACTAGGCCGTTCCAAGACATTTAAATGTTTCCCCTTAAACTATTTGAGTGTTGCTTTAGCAGTATGCTTAGGGTCAGTGTCCTGCTGGAAGGTGAACCTCCGTCCCAGTCTCAACTCTCTGGATGATTGAAACAGGTTTCCCGCAAGAATTTCAAGAACTTGTATTTAGCACCAGCCATCCTTCCTTCAATTCTGACCAGTTTCCGATGAAAAACATCCCCAAAGCATGATGCTGCCACCACCATGCTTCACTGTGGGGATGCTGTTCTCAGGGTGATGAGAGGTGTTGGGTTTGCGCCAGACATAGCGTTTTCCTTGATGGCCAAAAAGCAACATTTTTGTCTCATCTGACCAGAGTACCTTCTTCCAAATGTTTGGGGAGTCTCCCACATGCCTTTTGGCAAACACCAAACGTGTTTGCTTATTTTTTTCTTTCAGCAATGGCTTTTTTCTGTCCACTCTTCCGTAAAGCCCAGCTATGTGGAGTGTATGGCTTAAAGTGGTTCTATGGACAGAAACTCCCATCTCTCCTGTGGAGCTTTGCAGCTCCTTCAGGGTCATCTTTGGTCTCTTTGTTGCCTCTCGGATTAATGCCCTCATTGCCTGGTCTGTGAGTTTTGGTGGGCGGCCCTCTCTTTGCAGGTTTGTTGTGGTGCCATATTCTTTCCAATTTTAATAATGGATTTAATGGTGCTCTGTGGATGTTCAAAGTTTCTGATATTCTTTTATAACCTAACACTGATCTGTACCTCTCCACAACTTTGTCCCTGATCTGTTTGGAGAGCTCCTTGGTCTTCATGGTGCCCCTTGCTTCATGGTGTTGCAGACTTTGGGGCCTTTCAGAACAGGTGTATATATACTGAGATCATGTGACAGATCATGTGACACTTAGATTGCACACAGGTGGACTTTATTTAACTAATTATGTGTGACTTCTGAACGTAATTGGTTGCACCAGATCTTATTTAGGGGCTTCATAGCAAATACATATGCACACAAGTATTTTTTTTATTTCACTTCACCAATTTGAACTTTTTGTTTATGTCCATTACATGAAATCCAAATAAAAATCCATTTAAATTACAGGCTGTAATGCATCAAAATAGGAAAAATGCCAAGGGGGATGAATACTTTTGCAAGGCACTGTAACAGCATGTCAATGTCAGTTTGAATAAGTTCCAATGGCATGTCCCTTACCTTGCGAGACAGAGGTACCTCTATAGGGACAGGGATGACCTCAGCTAGCAGGCAGCCATAGAAGGCCACCAAAAACATCCCAGGGTCACTGTTAGGGTACACTAGAGCCACCTACAGGAGAAAATAAAACTAAGTTGATGTATGAACCTCAAAGGTCCACTATGCAGAAATTGTGCCGCCATTTCCTGGTTGCTAAAATTCAAATAGTTCGCCTCATTTCAGTTTATGTCAAAAAACAAGCAAGTATTCTGTAGTGTAAAGAATCATTGTACCATCTAAACCATTATCAAATATATTTTCTATAAGCAAAAATATTGTATTTTCAGCTGTTTGAAGCTGGTATACAAAATAAAATTAAAAGATGAAAAGTTTAAGCACGGGAAGCATAGAAATAGTGCACATAGAATATATCTACCGCTTCTTAGACATGTGCTCAATGAGAATGACAGATCTATAACAAAAATTTTGATGGGAATTTGGTCAGATTGACCAAAAAGTTACATATTGCAGCTTTAATTTATGGGACTGTTTTGACGCTATATCATTACGACACAGAGGGAAGTAGAAGTAGTGTGAGTAGGTGTGTCTCACCCTGTCCCCAGGCTTGAGGACCTGCTCGTTCTTGGGCCCCAGTTTATTGAGGAGGGTGTAGGCCAGCTTCACACTGCGGCTCCACAGCTTTCCTGATGGAGGGAGAAGGGGAGGAGGGAGGAGGAGAGAGGAAAGAGGGAGGGCGGGCATTGTAAATAACAGTGGCACACTCTGACAATCAATCTCATACTCCTCCTTTCATAACCCTCCATTACTTTGATTACTCTATCTACACCATGTCTACAGTATAGTACCAACCATATCCTAAAATAATATATGAAATAAATGATCCAGGGCCAGACCTTGAACCTCCCTATATAGTAAGTAGAGTTATTTAAATGTAAGCAATCATATTGCCGTGAGGGGATTAAGACTGTAACATACAGTACGTCAGTGTGTACAGGGATTTATGTGTGGGCCAAGTTTCTTACAGTACGTCAGTGTGTACAGGGGTTTGTGTGTGGGCCAAGTTTCTTACAGTACATCAGTGTGTACAGGGGTTTGTGTGTGGGCCAAGTTTCTTACAGTATGTCAGTGTGTACAGGGGTTTGTGTGTGGGCCAAGTTTCTTACAGTACGTCAGTGTGTACAGGGATTTGTGTGTGGGCCAAGTTTCTTACAGTACGTCAGTGTGTACAGGGGTTTGTGTGTGGGCCAAGTTTCTTACAGTACATCAGTGTGTACAGGGGTTTGTGTGTGGGCCAAGTTTCTTACAGTACATCAGTGTGTACAGGGGTTTGTGTGTGGGCCAAGTTTCTTACAGTACGTCAGTGTGTACAGGGGTTTGTGTGTGGGCCAAGTTTCTTACAGTACAGGGGTTTGTGTGTGGGCCAAGTTTCTTACAGTCAGTGTGTACAGGGGTTTGTGTGTGGGCCAAGTTTCTTACAGTACATCAGTGTGTACAGGGGTTTGTGTGTGGGCCAAGTTTCTTACAGTACATCAGTGTGTACAGGGGTTTGTGTGTGGGCCAAGTTTCTTACAGTACATCAGTGTGTACAGGGGTTCAAATCAAATCAAATTTTATTTGTCACATACACATGGTTAGCAGATGTTAATGCGAGTGTAGCGAAATGCTTGTGCTTCTAGTTCCGACAATGCAGTAATAACCAACAAGTAATCTAGCTAACAATTCCAAAACTACTACCTTATAGACACAAGTATAAGGGGATAAAGAATATGTACATAAAGATCTATGAATGAGTGATGGTACAGAGCGGCATAGGCAAGATACAGTAGATGGTATTGAGTACAGTATATACATATGAGATGAGTATGTAAACAAAGTGGCATAGTTAAAGTGGCTAGTGATACATGTATTACATAAAGATGCAGTAGATGATATAGAGTACAGTATATACGTATACATATGAGATGAATAATGTAGGGTATGTAAACATTATATTAGGTAGCATTGTTTAAAGTGGCTAGTGATATATTTTACATAATTTCCCATCAATTCCCATTACTAAAGTGGCTGGAGTTGAGACAGTGTGTTGGCAGCAGCCGCTCAATGTTAGTGGTGGCTGTTTAACAGTCTGATGGCCTTGAGATAGAAGCTGTTTTTCAGTCTCTCGGTTCCAGCTTTGATGCACCTGTACTGACCTCGCCTTCTGGATGATAGCGGGGTGAACAGGCAGTGGCTCGGGTGGTTGTTGTCCTTGATGATCTTTATGGCCTTCCTGTGACATCGGGTGGTGTAGGTGTCCTGGAGGGCAGGTAGTTTGCCCCCGGTGATGCGTTGTGCAGACCTCACTACCCTCTGGAGAGCCTTACGGTTGTGGGCGGAGCAGTTGCCGTACCAGGCGGTGATACAGCCCGACAGGATGCTCTCGATTGTGCATCTGTAGATGTTTGTGAGTGCTTTTGGTGACAAGCCGAATTTCTTCAGCCTCCTGAGGTTGAAGAGGCGCTGCTGCGCCTTCTTCACGATGCTGTCTGTGTGGGTGGACCAATTCAGTTTGTCTGTGATGTGTACGCCGAGGAACTTAAAACTTACTACTCTCTCCACTACTGTTCCATCAATGTGGATAGGGGGGTGCTCCCTCTGCTGTTTCATGAAGTCCACAATCATCTCCTTAGTTTTGTTGACGTTGAGTGTGAGGTTATTTTCCTGACACCACACTCCGAGGGCCCTCACCTCCTCCCTGTAGGCCGTCTCGTCGTTGTTGGTAATCAAGCCTACCACTGTTGTGTCGTCCGCAAACTTGATGATTGAGTTGGAGGCGTGCGTGGCCACGCAGTCGTGGGTGAACAGGGAGTACAGGAGAGGGCTCAGAACGCACCCTTGTGGGGCCCCAGTTCTGAGGATCAGCGGGGTGGAGATGTTGTTGCCTACCCTCACCACCTGGGGGCGGCCCGTCAGGAAGTCCAGTACCCAGTTGGACAGGGCGGGGTCGAGACCCAGGGTCTCGAGCTCGATGACGAGCTTGGAGGGCACTGTGGTGTTGAATGCCGAGCTGTAGTCGATGAACAGCATTCTCACATAGGTATTCCTCTTGTCCAGGTGGGTTTGTGTGTGGGCCAAGTTTCTTACAGTACGTCAGTGTGTACAGGGGTTTGTGTGTGGGCCAAGTTTCTTACAGTACATCAGTGTGTACAGGGGTTTGTGTGTGGGCCAAGTTTCTTACAGTACGTCAGTGTGTACAGGGGTTTGTGTGTGGGCCAAGTTCCTTACAGTACATCAGTGTGTACAGGGGTTTGTGTGTGGGCCAAGTTTCTTACAGTACGTCAGTGTGTACAGGGGTTTGTGTGTGGGCCAAGTTTCTTACAGTACATCAGTGTGTACAGGGGTTTGTGTGTGGGCCAAGTTTCTTACAGTACGTCAGTGTGTACAGGGGTTTGTGTGTGGGCCAAGTTTCTTACAGTACATCAGTGTGTACAGGGGTTTGTGTGTGGGCCAAGTTTCTTACAGTACGTCAGTGTGTACAGGGGTTTGTGTGTGGGCCAAGTTTCTTACAGTACATCAGTGTGTACAGGGGTTTGTGTGTGGGCCAAGTTTCTTACAGTACGTCAGTGTGTACAGGGTTTGTGTGTGGGCCAAGTTTCTTACAGTACGTCAGTGTGTACAGGGGTTTGTGTGTGGGCCAAGTTTCTTACAGTACGTCAGTGTGTACAGGGGTTTGTGTGTGGGCCAAGTTTCTTACAGTACGTCAGTGTGTACAGGGGTTTGTGTGTGGGCCAAGTTTCTTACAGTACGTCAGTGTGTACAGGGGTTTGTGTGTGGGCCAAGTTTCTTACAGTACATCAGTGTGTACAGGGGTTTGTGTGTGGGCCAAGTTTCGTACCGTATGTCAGTGTGTACAGGGGTTTGTGTGTGGGCCAAGTTTCTTACAGTACGTCAGTGTGTACAGGGGTTTGTGTGTGGGCCAAGTTTCTTACAGTACATCAGTGTGTACAGGGGTTTGTGTGTGGGCCAAGTTTCTTACAGTACATCAGTGTGTACAGGGGTTTGTGTGTGGGCCAAGTTTCTTACCGTATGTCAGTGGGTACAGGGGTTTGTGTGTGGGCCAAGTTTCTTACAGTACGTCAGTGTGTACAGGGGTTTGTGTGTGGGCCAAGTTTCTTACAGTACATCAGTGTGTACAGGGGTTTGTGTGTGGGCCAAGTTTCGTACCGTATGTCAGTGTGTACAGGGGTTTGTGTGTGGGCCAAGTTTCGTACCGTATGTCAGTGTGTACAGGGGTTTGTGTGTGGGCCAAGTTTCTTACAGTACATCAGTGTGTACAGGGGTTTGTGTGTGGGCCAAGTTTCTTACAGT
This sequence comes from Oncorhynchus tshawytscha, assembly GCF_018296145.1. Lineage (NCBI taxonomy): Eukaryota > Metazoa > Chordata > Actinopteri > Salmoniformes > Salmonidae > Oncorhynchus > Oncorhynchus tshawytscha. The sequence goes on along the minus strand of NC_056435.1, from coordinate 46,913,689 downwards.
ACATCAGTGTGTACAGGGGTTTGTGTGTGGGCCAAGTTTCTTACAGTACATCAGTGTGTACAGGGGTTTGTGTGTGGGCCAAGTTTCTTACCGTATGTCAGTGTGTACAGGGGTTTGTGTGTGGGCCAAGTTTCTTACAGTACATCAGTGTGTACAGGGGTTTGTGTGTGGGCCAAGTTTCTTACCGTATGTCAGTGGGTACAGGGGTTTGTGTGTGGGCCAAGTTTCTTACAGTACATCAGTGTGTACAGGGGTTTGTGTGTGGGCCAAGTTTCTTACAGTACATCAGTGTGTACAGGGGTTTGTGTGTGGGCCAAGTTTCTTACAGTACATCAGTGTGTACAGGGGTTTGTGTGTGGGCCAAGTTTCTTACCGTATGTCAGTGGGTACAGGGGTTTGTGTGTGGGCCAAGTTTCTTACAGTACATCAGTGTGTACAGGGGTTTGTGTGTGGGCCAAGTTTCTTACAGTACATCAGTGTGTACAGGGGTTTGTGTGTGGGCCAAGTTTCTTACCGTATGTCAGTGGGTACAGGGGTTTGTGTGTGGGCCAAGTTTCTTACAGTACATCAGTGTGTACAGGGGTTTGTGTGTGGGCCAAGTTTCTTACAGTACGTCAGTGTGTACAGGGGTTTGTGTGTGGGCCAAGTTTCTTACAGTACGTCAGTGTGTACAGGGGTTTGTGTGTGGGCCAAGTTTCGTACCGTATGTCAGTGTGTACAGGGGTTTGTGTGTGGGCCAAGTTTCTTACAGTACGTCAGTGTGTACAGGGGTTTGTGTGTGGGCCAAGTTTCTTACAGTACATCAGTGTGTACAGGGGTTTGTGTGTGGGCCAAGTTTCTTACAGTACATCAGTGTGTACAGGGGTTTGTGTGTGGGCCAAGTTTCTTACCGTATGTCAGTGGGTACAGGGGTTTGTGTGTGGGCCAAGTTTCTTACAGTACGTCAGTGTGTACAGGGGTTTGTGTGTGGGCCAAGTTTCTTACAGTACATCAGTGTGTACAGGGGTTTGTGTGTGGGCCAAGTTTCGTACCGTATGTCAGTGTGTACAGGGGTTTGTGTGTGGGCCAAGTTTCGTACCGTATGTCAGTGTGTACAGGGGTTTGTGTGTGGGCCAAGTTTCTTACAGTACATCAGTGTGTACAGGGGTTTGTGTGTGGGCCAAGTTTCTTACAGTACATCAGTGTGTACAGGGGTTTGTGTGTGGGCCAAGTTTCTTACAGTACATCAGTGTGTACAGGGGTTTGTGTGTGGGCCAAGTTTCTTACCGTATGTCAGTGTGTACAGGGGTTTGTGTGTGGGCCAAGTTTCTTACAGTACATCAGTGTGTACAGGGGTTTGTGTGTGGGCCAAGTTTCTTACCGTATGTCAGTGGGTACAGGGGTTTGTGTGTGGGCCAAGTTTCTTACAGTACATCAGTGTGTACAGGGGTTTGTGTGTGGGCCAAGTTTCTTACAGTACATCAGTGTGTACAGGGGTTTGTGTGTGGGCCAAGTTTCTTACAGTACATCAGTGTGTACAGGGGTTTGTGTGTGGGCCAAGTTTCTTACCGTATGTCAGTGGGTACAGGGGTTTGTGTGTGGGCCAAGTTTCTTACAGTACATCAGTGTGTACAGGGGTTTGTGTGTGGGCCAAGTTTCTTACAGTACATCAGTGTGTACAGGGGTTTGTGTGTGGGCCAAGTTTCTTACCGTATGTCAGTGGGTACAGGGGTTTGTGTGTGGGCCAAGTTTCTTACAGTACATCAGTGTGTACAGGGGTTTGTGTGTGGGCCAAGTTTCTTACAGTACATCAGTGGGTACAGGGGTTTGTGTGTGGGCCAAGTTTCTTACAGTACATCAGTGTGTACAGGGGTTTGTGTGTGGGCCAAGTTTCTTACCGTATGTCAGTGTGTACAGGGGTTTGTGTGTGGGCCAAGTTTCTTACAGTACATCAGTGTGTACAGGGGTTTGTGTGTGGGCCAAGTTTCTTACAGTACATCAGTGTGTACAGGGGTTTGTGTGTGGGCCAAGTTTCTTACAGTACATCAGTGTGTACAGGGGTTTGTGTGTGGGCCAAGTTTCGTACCGTATGTCAGTGTGTACAGGGTTTGTGTGTGGGCCAAGTTTCGTACCGTATGTCAGTGTGTACAGGGTTTGTGTGTGGGCCAAGTTTCGTACCGTATGTCAGTGTGTACAGGGGTTTGTGTGTGGGCCAAGTTTCTTACAGTACGTCAGTGTGTACAGGGGTTTGTGTGTGGGCCAAGTTTCGTACCGTATGTCAGTGTGTACAGGGGTTTGTGTGTGGAGGCCAAGTTTCTTACAGTGTGTCAGTGGGTACAGGGGTTTGTGTGTGGGCCAAGTTTCTTACAGTACATCAGTGTGTACAGGGTTTGTGTGTGGGCCAAGTTTCTTACCGTATGTCAGTGTGTACAGGGGTTTGTGTGTGGGCCAAGTTTCTTACAGTACATCAGTGTGTACAGGGGTTTGTGTGTGGGCCAAGTTTCTTACAGTACATCAGTGTGTACAGGGGTTTGTGTGTGGGCCAAGTTTCTTACAGTACATCAGTGTGTACAGGGGTTTGTGTGTGGGCCAAGTTTCTTACAGTACGTCAGTGTGTACAGGGGTTTGTGTGTGGGCCAAGTTTCTTACAGTACATCAGTGTGTACAGGGGTTTGTGTGTGGGCCAAGTTTCTTACAGTACGTCAGTGTGTACAGGGGTTTGTGTGTGGGCCAAGTTCCTTACAGTACATCAGTGTGTACAGGGGTTTGTGTGTGGGCCAAGTTTCTTACAGTACGTCAGTGTGTACAGGGGTTTGTGTGTGGGCCAAGTTTCTTACAGTACATCAGTGTGTACAGGGGTTTGTGTGTGGGCCAAGTTTCTTACAGTACGTCAGTGTGTACAGGGTTTGTGTGTGGGCCAAGTTTCTTACAGTACATCAGTGTGTACAGGGGTTTGTGTGTGGGCCAAGTTTCTTACAGTACGTCAGTGTGTACAGGGGTTTGTGTGTGGGCCAAGTTTCTTACAGTACATCAGTGTGTACAGGGGTTTGTGTGTGGGCCAAGTTTCTTACAGTACGTCAGTGTGTACAGGGGTTTGTGTGTGGGCCAAGTTTCTTACAGTACGTCAGTGTGTACAGGGGTTTGTGTGTGGGCCAAGTTTCTTACAGTACGTCAGTGTGTACAGGGGTTTGTGTGTGGGCCAAGTTTCTTACAGTACGTCAGTGTGTACAGGGGTTTGTGTGTGGGCCAAGTTTCTTACAGTACGTCAGTGTGTACAGGGGTTTGTGTGTGGGCCAAGTTTCTTACAGTACATCAGTGTGTACAGGGGTTTGTGTGTGGGCCAAGTTTCGTACCGTATGTCAGTGTGTACAGGGGTTTGTGTGTGGGCCAAGTTTCTTACAGTACGTCAGTGTGTACAGGGGTTTGTGTGTGGGCCAAGTTTCTTACAGTACATCAGTGTGTACAGGGGTTTGTGTGTGGGCCAAGTTTCTTACAGTACATCAGTGTGTACAGGGGTTTGTGTGTGGGCCAAGTTTCTTACCGTATGTCAGTGGGTACAGGGGTTTGTGTGTGGGCCAAGTTTCTTACAGTACGTCAGTGTGTACAGGGGTTTGTGTGTGGGCCAAGTTTCTTACAGTACATCAGTGTGTACAGGGGTTTGTGTGTGGGCCAAGTTTCGTACCGTATGTCAGTGTGTACAGGGGTTTGTGTGTGGGCCAAGTTTCGTACCGTATGTCAGTGTGTACAGGGGTTTGTGTGTGGGCCAAGTTTCTTACAGTACATCAGTGTGTACAGGGGTTTGTGTGTGGGCCAAGTTTCTTACAGTACATCAGTGTGTACAGGGGTTTGTGTGTGGGCCAAGTTTCTTACAGTACATCAGTGTGTACAGGGGTTTGTGTGTGGGCCAAGTTTCTTACCGTATGTCAGTGTGTACAGGGGTTTGTGTGTGGGCCAAGTTTCTTACAGTACATCAGTGTGTACAGGGGTTTGTGTGTGGGCCAAGTTTCTTACCGTATGTCAGTGGGTACAGGGGTTTGTGTGTGGGCCAAGTTTCTTACAGTACATCAGTGTGTACAGGGGTTTGTGTGTGGGCCAAGTTTCTTACAGTACATCAGTGTGTACAGGGGTTTGTGTGTGGGCCAAGTTTCTTACAGTACATCAGTGTGTACAGGGGTTTGTGTGTGGGCCAAGTTTCTTACCGTATGTCAGTGGGTACAGGGGTTTGTGTGTGGGCCAAGTTTCTTACAGTACATCAGTGTGTACAGGGGTTTGTGTGTGGGCCAAGTTTCTTACAGTACATCAGTGTGTACAGGGGTTTGTGTGTGGGCCAAGTTTCTTACCGTATGTCAGTGGGTACAGGGGTTTGTGTGTGGGCCAAGTTTCTTACAGTACATCAGTGTGTACAGGGGTTTGTGTGTGGGCCAAGTTTCTTACAGTACGTCAGTGTGTACAGGGGTTTGTGTGTGGGCCAAGTTTCTTACAGTACGTCAGTGTGTACAGGGGGTTTGTGTGTGGGCCAAGTTTCGTACCGTATGTCAGTGTGTACAGGGGTTTGTGTGTGGGCCAAGTTTCTTACAGTACGTCAGTGTGTACAGGGGTTTGTGTGTGGGCCAAGTTTCTTACAGTACATCAGTGTGTACAGGGGTTTGTGTGTGGGCCAAGTTTCTTACAGTACATCAGTGTGTACAGGGGTTTGTGTGTGGGCCAAGTTTCTTACCGTATGTCAGTGGGTACAGGGGTTTGTGTGTGGGCCAAGTTTCTTACAGTACGTCAGTGTGTACAGGGGTTTGTGTGTGGGCCAAGTTTCTTACAGTACATCAGTGTGTACAGGGGTTTGTGTGTGGGCCAAGTTTCGTACCGTATGTCAGTGTGTACAGGGGTTTGTGTGTGGGCCAAGTTTCGTACCGTATGTCAGTGTGTACAGGGGTTTGTGTGTGGGCCAAGTTTCTTACAGTACATCAGTGTGTACAGGGGTTTGTGTGTGGGCCAAGTTTCTTACAGTACATCAGTGTGTACAGGGGTTTGTGTGTGGGCCAAGTTTCTTACAGTACATCAGTGTGTACAGGGTTTGTGTGTGGGCCAAGTTTCTTACCGTATGTCAGTGTGTACAGGGGTTTGTGTGTGGGCCAAGTTTCTTACAGTACATCAGTGTGTACAGGGGTTTGTGTGTGGGCCAAGTTTCTTACCGTATGTCAGTGGGTACAGGGGTTTGTGTGTGGGCCAAGTTTCTTACAGTACATCAGTGTGTACAGGGGTTTGTGTGTGGGCCAAGTTTCTTACAGTACATCAGTGTGTACAGGGGTTTGTGTGTGGGCCAAGTTTCTTACAGTACATCAGTGTGTACAGGGGTTTGTGTGTGGGCCAAGTTTCTTACCGTATGTCAGTGGGTACAGGGGTTTGTGTGTGGGCCAAGTTTCTTACAGTACATCAGTGTGTACAGGGGTTTGTGTGTGGGCCAAGTTTCTTACAGTACATCAGTGTGTACAGGGGTTTGTGTGTGGGCCAAGTTTCTTACCGTATGTCAGTGGGTACAGGGGTTTGTGTGTGGGCCAAGTTTCTTACAGTACATCAGTGTGTACAGGGGTTTGTGTGTGGGCCAAGTTTCTTACAGTACATCAGTGGGTACAGGGGTTTGTGTGTGGGCCAAGTTTCTTACAGTACATCAGTGTGTACAGGGGTTTGTGTGTGGGCCAAGTTTCTTACCGTATGTCAGTGTGTACAGGGGTTTGTGTGTGGGCCAAGTTTCTTACAGTACATCAGTGTGTACAGGGGTTTGTGTGTGGGCCAAGTTTACAGTACATCAGTGTGTACAGGGGTTTGTGTGTGGGCCAAGTTTCTTACAGTACATCAGTGTGTACAGGGGTTTGTGTGTGGGCCAAGTTTCGTACCGTATGTCAGTGTGTACAGGGGTTTGTGTGTGGGCCAAGTTTCGTACCGTATGTCAGTGTGTACAGGGGTTTGTGTGTGGGCCAAGTTTCATACCGTATGTCAGTGTGTACAGGGGTTTGTGTGTGGGCCAAGTTTCTTACAGTACGTCAGTGTGTACAGGGGTTTGTGTGTGGGCCAAGTTTCTACCGTATGTCAGTGTGTACAGGGGTTTGTGTGTGGGCCAAGTTTCTTACAGTATGTCAGTGGGTACAGGGGTTTGTGTGTGGGCCAAGTTTCTTACAGTACATCAGTGTGTACAGGGGTTTGTGTGTGGGCCAAGTTTCTTACCGTATGTCAGTGTGTACAGGGGTTTGTGTGTGGGCCAAGTTTCTTACAGTACATCAGTGTGTACAGGGGTTTGTGTGTGGGCCAAGTTTCTTACAGTACATCAGTGTGTACAGGGGTTTGTGTGTGGGCCAAGTTTCTTACAGTACATCAGTGTGTACAGGGGTTTGTGTGTGGGCCAAGTTTCTTACAGTACATCAGTGTGTACAGGGGTTTGTGTGTGGGCCAAGTTTCTTACAGTACATCAGTGTGTACAGGGGTTTGTGTGTGGGCCAAGTTTCTTACAGTACATCAGTGTGTACAGGGGTTTGTGTGTGGGCCAAGTTTCTTACAGTACGTCAGTGTGTACAGGGGTTTGTGTGTGGGCCAAGTTTCTTACAGTACGTCAGTGTGTACAGGGGTTTGTGTGTGGGCCAAGTTTCTTACAGTACATCAGTGTGTACAGGGGTTTGTGTGTGGGCCAAGTTTCTTACAGTACATCAGTGTGTACAGGGGTTTGTGTGTGGGCCAAGTTTCGTACCGTATGTCAGTGTGTACAGGGGTTTGCCAGTGATGTCCAAGGCGGTGAGGGCGGGGCTCTTGCCCTGTGTGGCCCCCCAGCGAACCAGGGCAGCCTGGAGGGCAGGGGGCCAGTTACTGACCACCCCCAGGGGCTCCCCCTTCACTGGGATGATCGGACGTCCCTCTGGCCGCGGGGTGTTGGGGTCCGGCTGAGGCACTGGAGGAGGAGACGGGGAGCAGTATTAACCAGAGAGCACCTTTGAGGTTGGTACAGAGCAGTGGAAATAAAAATATTGTAGGTGACATTGACAGATATATAGTCTGATCCCAGATCTGTTTGTGCAGACTGGAGTTGGCAAGACTGCACTAACAGATCTGGGACCAGGCTAAGAGAGATCTACTGATTGAAGAATAAATGGTGACTCACCCTCTACAATTTCCTCCTGGTCGTCCATGAAGAACTCACTGAGGGGGGGCCTCTTGGGCCTCTTCAAAGTGTTGAGCAGCTGCTGAATCTTAGTGGACACCCTGCTGTTAACCGGGACACCTGGAGGGTGGGGGGTGGGTGGTCCGACAAACACTGTCACACACACACTCTCCCTGCACCGATACACAAAGCCTTCATTTCACACACAACTCTGGCTTGCCTTATTTCGCCAGAACATTTCTCCACTCTCAGTCTGCTAGTTTTTAATCAACATCATAATTTTCCACTGCAAGCTGGCCCTTGGGAGTGGTCAATTCTTAAATTATTTTTAGAACGAAAGCCAGTAGACAAAGGGCTCCCTCTACACCAGGACTGGGAGGGTCGGAGTGAGGTAGATGGGAATAGGAATCATTGGATTCATAATTGGAAAACACATGAGGATTCATCCGTTTCAGAGGATGGTTCTGGTTTCAGAGATCTACTATTCTCCCTAAAATCATAGGGTACAGAGGGTAAGAACAAATCACAAAGGCACAAACAGTACACAGACGTACAGTGAGGGAAAAAAGTATTCGATCCCCTGCTGATTTTGTACGTTTGCCCACTGACAAAGAAATGATCCGTCTATAATTTTAATGGAAGGTTTATTTGAACAGTGAGAGACAGAATAACAACAAAAAAAATCGAGAAAAACGCATTTAAAAAATGTTAGAAATTGATTTGCATTTTAATGAAGGAAATAAGTATTTGACCCCTCTGCAAAACATGACTTAGTACTTGGTGGCAAAAACCAATGTTGTCCCACTCCTCTTTGCAGATCTTCTCCAAGTCATTAAGGTTTCGAGGCTGACATTTGGCCACTCAAACCTTCAACTCCCTCCACAGATGTTCTATGGGATTAAGGTCTGGAGACTGGCTAGGCCACTCCAGGACTTTAATGTGCTTCTTCTTGAGCCACTCCTTTGTTGCCTTGGCCGTGTGTTTTGGGTCATTATCATGCTGGAATACCCATCCACGACTCATTTTCAATGCCCTGGCTGAGGGAAGGAGGTTCTCACCCAAGATTTGACGGTACATGGCCCCATCCATCGTTCCTTTGATGCGGTGAAGTTGTCCTGTCCTCTTAGCAGAAAAACACCCCAAAGCATAATGTTTCCACCTCCATGTTTGACGGTGAGGATGGTGTCTTGGCCTCATAGGCGGCATTCCTCCTCCTCCAAACACGGCGAGTTGAGTTGATGCCAAAGAGCTCCATTTTGGTCTCCTCTGACCACAACACTTTCACCCAGTTGTTCTCTGAATCATTCAGATGTTCATTGGCAAACTTCAGACGGGCATGTATATGTGCTTTCTTGAGCAGGGGGACCTTGCGGGCGCTGCAGGATTTCAGTCCTTCACGGCGTAATGTGATAACATTGTTTTCTTGGTGACAATGGTCCCAGCTGCCTTGAGATCATTGACAAGATCCTCCCGTGTAGTTCTGGGCTGATTCCTCACCGTTCTCATGATCATTACAATTCCATGAGGTGAGATCTTGCATGGAGCCCCATGCTGAGGGAAATTGACAGTTATTTTGTGTTTCTCCCATTTGCGAATAATCGCACCAACTGTTGTCACCTTCTCACCAAGCTGCTTGGAGATGGTCTTGTAGCCCATTCCAGCCTTGTGTAGGTCTACAATCTTGTCCCATCTTTGGAGATCTTTCTGATTGAGAGGGGGTCAAATACTTATTTCCCTCATTAAAATGCAAATCAATTTATAACCTTTTTGACGTGCGTTATTCTGTCTCTCACTGTTCAAATGAACCTACCATTAAAATTATAGACGGATCATTTCTTTGTCAGTGGGCAAACGTACAAAATGTCACACCCTGACCATAGTTTGCTTTGTATGTTTCTATATTTTGGTTGGTCAGGGTGTGATCTGAGTGGGCATTCTATGTTGGATGTCTTGTTTGTCTATTTCTATGTCTGGCCTGATATGGTTCTCAATCAGAGGCAGGTGTTAGTCATTGTCTCTGATTGGGAACCATATTTAGGTAGCCTGGGTTTCACTGTGTGTTTGTGGGTGATTGTTCCTGTCTCTGTGTTTTGCACCAGATAGGACTGTTTTAGGTTTTCGCACGTTTGTTGTTTTGTTAGTTTATTCCTGTACAGTTTCTTTATTAAAGTACAATGAATAACAACCACGCTGCATTTTGGTCCGCCTCTACTTCACCTAAAGAAAACCGTTACACAAAATCAGCAGGGGATCAAATATTTTTCCCTCACTGTATATA